>NW_015544627.1:114080-114866 GCF_001515605.1 Sinocyclocheilus anshuiensis | reverse complement strand
ATTATAAAAAGGTAAGAAAGAGATGGTTCTTTAAAGAACCTTTGACTGAATGTTTCTTTGTGGAACCAAAAATGGTTCTTCTATGGCTTCGCTGTGAAGAACCTTTTAAGCACCTTTATTTTTAAGAGTGTATTTTATTGATAGATAGATAAAACATATTTAACAATCATGTGTAAATCCTCATCTCAATTCATGTGTGAAAACAAATGAAAGAACATGCTGTGTTGACATTAAATGTGATTCAATCTGAATATCAGAATATACAGAAATCAGAATATTGATAAAATGAACTATAAAATATGTTAAAATGGGACTATAACACAAAATAACCTGTGAATGACAATTTATTTAATTAATTTGAGTATAATTATTGAAGGTTAAAAGTTGGCCCACTTTACCTGAATTCCAAAGTGGGCCAGCAATATTTAAACACCTTACAAGAAAACAAACGCATTTTTAAACATTTTGTTCTTTGCATTTTATTCCCTGCTACCTGTAACAGCAGGAACAGCAGGAACTGTCCCAATAATATTTGTTTCCATTTAGTGAGCAACCTTATAATTTAGACTTATGACGAAAATCTTATGTCAAAGGGTTTTCTACGTTTCACCATGACACAGTAATCATTTGAGGTGTGGCCACACCACCAGTGTCATATTGCGTCAACCAAAACTATTTTATCATTTAGAGAAACAGTGTCCCTTTAATTAAGAACCATTGTTATGCTCTGAAAGTGCAAACCCACTGAGCACAGTTAAAGGGGTCATATGATGCGATTTCAATTTT
>NW_015544627.1:100185-114070 GCF_001515605.1 Sinocyclocheilus anshuiensis | reverse complement strand
GTGTGTGTGTGTGTGTGTGTGTGTGCACTTGGATGGGTTAAATGCAGAGCACAAATTCCGAGTATGGGTCACCATACTTGGCCACACGTCACTTCACTTTGACTTTTCACTTTTCCCCATGACACAGTCCTCTTTTTGAGGTGTGGCCACACCCACCAGTGTCACATTGTATCAACCAAAACTATTTTATCATTTAGAGAAATAGTGTCCCTTTAATTAAGAACCATTGTTATGCACTGAAAGTGCAAACCCACTGAGCACAGTACAATCAAACTTAAATGGCCCACTTTACCTGAATTCACCTATAAACATACATTGTTTTTTTTTAAATTAAAAATAAACTCACCTAAATTCCAAACCCATTCTGTTCCTTACTATCATCAAAGATCTTGTATATTAAATATCACAAAACCACCCATTGGCTGTGTATTATACCGGCGAGTAACACACATGTAGCAGCTTCTGTCGGTGGCAACCAGAGAAACGTAATGAGGCATTTCTCTGTAAACAGAAGCAGAGTGTAATCAATACATTTCTTCTTTAATTTCTTCTTCTTCTTTTAACTTTAAAAAAGTAAAAATATTTTAACACCATAGAGATAAAATGGCCTCCGTAAATGTGATAAATATGTGCTCAAATAAATGAAATGTCAAGAAAACATATTTTTTGTTTTATGATGTAGCTATTTAACATTTTTTTCAATAATTACGTGTCTAGGGTTGGATATGTGATGTGTGTTTTGAGTTAGTTTGAAGAAATTGTAAATATGACATCAAAAATATTTAAACTTAATTCTGCATTCGAAGCACTGTAGTTTACATATTTAATTAAAAGAGTGCGGTGGAAAGCAAAATTACAATGTCGGGGTTTGAGAAAACCTGCCTTCGAGTCATACAACTCTGTATATGATCTCTAAATGGTGTTCTTTAAATACGTCATTGTTGTTCTTTTCTTTTTGCACCTTCTTTTCTTCTTTTCTCTCTCGTATTCCTCCTCACTATTCACTTCAGTGTCTTCATTCTCATCCATTCCTCTGTTTGTCCCTCCTGTATTTCTGTTTCTTTGCCCAAACAATAGTGACATTCCCATCTGAAACAGAAGACCACCGGCTGCTGTACGGATCATGAGGGTGATGAAGTCGTCGACTGCTGTGTCCAGTCTTGCTCTTATACTCCGGGCTGTTAACGCGGCTACAATTGCTGATATAAACGCAGATACAGTCGCTCCAGCAGCTGCTGCTAAAGCTCCGGCAGCGACACCATCCGCCCCGGCGAACTTCACCGCTTCAGCCGCTGCCATCCTCCCGAGAGCCGGTAATGCGATCACAGCCAAACTGCCTCTGAAAACACCAACACACTGGAGCCCCCTAAATACCAGCGAAAGGCCGGTTTCCCCCAGTGCACCGTAAGCGAATGCAAAACTGACTCCCAGTGAAAGCACTGGAAGCCCAATGGCGCTTAAAGCTCCAGCGGTCTCTATACTTATTTGAAGACACGGATCTGCCATTCCTGTTGATCTTCTAACCGTTGTTGTTGACTTTGAAGCTTTTACTTGTGTCTCTCTTTTCCACCATCGTTCTCGTGTCGCTGATAATTGTTTACATCACTAAGCAGTCTAAAAACAGACATTGTGCGTCCCGGTGTTTGTGCAGGCAGTGCAGCGCTTCTCTTTTGCTGTTTACCAGGAGTGTTTCTAGCTACAAACTGTTCACCCTCTTCTGTTTTTGCTGGAGAGATGTTGAAACTGAAACTATTAATACACTCACTTTGGGTGCATGTTTTATAGACCTACATTTAGACATGACACGAGTCTGCTAGACATTTTGCTCTCTTATATGAGGAGTTACGTCACGATTTTTTCACTCCGCATTGCATTTCGGGAAAGCGCCGCCATATTAGCAGGATACGCTATCCGTTCCCATGGCTACTTCTCATTCTCTATAAGGAAAAATGCTTATCTTTTGTTTTGTTTTTGCCTTTAAGTTAAACAACCATTCATTCTTCATTGTATCGTTTGCAGGGAAGAGAAGCTATTTTATCGCACTGCATGATATGCACTGCATTTCTCTCTTAGGTTTTGTAGAATCTGGGTTACAGTGTTTACCCGATTAGCGTGAAAACAGTGTCGCCCGCTGCTGCTTCAGCCATCATATGGTACATTATCCAAATAAAAGTGTGTGTTCAACAAGCTGACAGAAGTCGATCCATTTCTTTGTTGGAAACTTTTAAATGACAAAGTATAATTGCTGTCATTATAAATATTCATTTTTCCATGGCCACTGAGGAGATTCAGAGATTGTGGGTCACATTCAGCGAACAGTCACGAACTCACTGTACTTTTTATATTTATTTCAACAAATGACAAGCAAAATCAAATCCCTAGGAGCTTGGGGAAAGTTTTGTAGCATTTTCAAATGCTGGTTTAATGTGCTAAGACAGTGATGCTAAAAGACATGCAGATGAGCCAGAATATCAACGCGACATGTTTAAACGTTAAACGTAAAGCGTTTTCCTCTCTTTAGAAAACTGTAATCTAGAAAGCGCTTATGGATTAAGACACTGATTTCTAAAGTTCATATTTTGGCCTCATCTGTTTTTCCTCACATATTATGCTTTATTAGTAAGATGTGTGTACAGAATGTGGTCTTTAAATCACTAAGCGTATTTCCATTACAGATTTGCGCAAAACTTTGGCGATATTTTATAAATATCTATAAAAAAGTATTGCGAAATGATGGCGTTTCCAGTAACCAGTGTTATGCGACTAAAACGTAACCGTTTGCCTCTCGCGATAAGTCATGGCAACGGATTTTGGTGGGATTTTGGCTATATTTATTATTTTTTTTACAGAAACGTGCGTGGCGCAGCTGGAATAAACACAAGCATTGACTAGAGTGGCCGCAATCAGCTTCAGTGGCTGTATCAGAGCCACACTGCACCGCAGACGTGTGCAGTGTAAGTTGTCTAAGCATTAATGGTAGGGAAAGCCGCATACGCCATGTGACCTGTAAATGCGAAAAAAACGTTTCCATTGCAGTTTTGCGAATTATTCCTTTTTCGCATTGCCTGAAAAAAAACACCTCATGCGAGCGTAAAAACTTTTTTGCGATATATGGGCATTTTTGCGAAATTGACGTGTTTCCATTAGGCGTATTTTCAATTCGCAATTTCAATTTGTGCAATATGAAGGGTAATGGGAACGAAACCTACTGTCTCGGTGCATTAAGCGCGTTCTTTATATGAGAGGAAAATGCTTAACGTGTAAATAAACGCGTTGCGTACACATTTTGATCTTATATGCATATCTGCACATAGTATATGCTTTACAATTTTGTCTTTATCACTGTCTTGGTATATTAAGCCAGTTTAAGCATTTTAGAAAGTCCCCTGTTCAAGTTCTGCTAATTCACTAGCCTAGTGAGATTCATGCTCGCAACGAAGGTAATGTTAACTATTAAACCAACCAAATCAAAACTTTCAAAAACACACAGCAATGTGATTATTTTATCGAGTGAGAGTCAGTGGGTTTAATCAGTGACATTAACAGATTTACTATTCGGCATCTTCTCCGCGACCTACTTCCCTTGGTGTTTTTACACATAGAAAAGGCGAAGAAACATATTGCATTGTCCAGTTTTCTCTCAGAACGATGATCTGAGTTACTATTGCAATTTTCGATGCAGTATGAATGACATACACTGGTGACATTTTTCACAATCACGACAAACAATCAAATACTGCCCTAAACTCAATAGTGGAAAGGCAGCGCTATCCTGAAAGTATGGCGGATAAACAAAGCAGTTTCCCCAAAATCAACGCGGCCTTACATCACATTCTCATTCTTTATCAAGACAGAACCAAAGAGTATAGAAGACCAAGAGGCGAAACTCAATAGAACGTTCCATTGCAACAGCGGCGCCCTGCGCTTCCGCCATTTTGGGGTGAAAGCGACTCGGCAGTCCACTAGCTTCTAGCTGCCGCTATGGCAAATATCAACTGCTTTGTTTAAAAAACCGCACATTAAAGCTGAAATACAGCCTGAACGATGACAACAATATCGTACAATCACTAGACTAGTGATCATCAAATCCTTTTACCAGTTTTACAGACTTTATGTTAAAGTCTAACCTTTTTTCACCAAACCTTTTGCTCTCTAGAAACCATGTCAGTTTCGGTTGAAAATATTTTAAGTTCAAGTGTTAGCATTATTAACACTGAATTAATACCAACATATGAAATTAAATTCATGACAGAAAAATTAGGAATGTTGGAAAATAAGTATATAACAGGAATATAACAGCTTGACAGTAAACTGTTTTTGCAGTATTGTCTCATATTATTGTCTGTTAAAGGAAGACTGTAAACAAAAAATCACGCACACACACACACACACACACACACACACACACGTACAGCCACTTTCTCCGAAATTGTTTAATTATTTAATTATGACAGACACAGCAATGCATCATGTTCTAATCTAGATCATCATGTTTGTAGTGTATTCCAGGGGATTAAAACGTACAATATATATTGCAGACCTAGTGGAGTAATAGTAAATAATAATATAGTAAGTAATTGTAAATGTGTAAAGTTGCATAAGCTCATTAGCCAGATAAATCATTATTATGGCCAGGACCTGCAGTTCCTACAATCATTTAAGTTTACTACTAGACTAAAAACAGTTAAAGTTAGCAGGTGCATAAGACAGCGCTACGTCCCCACTTCAAAACACACAATATTTTACACTTTTGTGAATAATTACCTGTCAGGGTCTTTGGGAAAACGATGAAAGGCAATATTTTTACTGTCACACTGATAGTTTTTGCAGTGGATTGCCCAACATTGCGTTCTTTTATTCCACTTTGACCTCTCTTTCGTTGTTATTCTGTCTATTTCTGTATATCTGTGATGTTGTCCAGTTGGAATTTTCACCCAAAATGGCGGCCGCGACACCGAAGCGCCACCTAGTGGCTGTTACCCAAAAAGCATCAGAGTTTCGCCTCTTGGTCTTCTATACTCTTTGACAGAACTGCGATTAAGTTCATATAAACAGAATATTGTGATTATGTTAGTGTAATTCTACTTTTTGTTGTTATCATGTGTTTTGTTGATTATCAGAAGCTGGGTGGAGACATTTTAAGCATGCCTGTGACAAAATGGAATGTAGCAGCATGACGAGACAATTCAGCAATATTTGTCAACTGCTTAAGATAAAAAAAACGACAGACATTACTTTTCAGGGATGCACACTTCGAATTTCTTAATGCCATTTACGTTATTCGTTAAAACATAAGATAAGAGTGAATGTTTGTACATCTCTATCCAGGCTTTCTTACGTGTGTGTCTAAGAAAATTTAAAAAAATAAATGAAAAAAACAACGTAAAATATCATTCATATCAAATCTGAAGACTTTCGCTTTCAAGTGCTGTGATTAAAGTGATATATAGGCCTATTATAGCCTAATAAAATATATAATTTGCTATTTAGATCACATGCATTATTTTATATAGCTACACACTGGCGGTCAAATGTTTGAAATAATTAAGACTTTTTATTTATTCATTCATTTATTTATTGAAAGAAGGCTGAATTTAGTTGATAAAATAACAGTAAAAATAATAATATAGTGATTTTCTATTAAAGATATTTTAAAATGTAGGCTAATTTATTTCTGTGATTAAAGCTGAATTTTCAACATCATTACTCCAGTCTTCAGTGTCACATGATACTTCAGAAATCACTCTAATATGCAGTTTCGCTGCTTAATTATTATAATGTATTATTTGTGATAAATTATTATTAATGGTTCTTATTATTATCAATACTGAAATCTGTTTTTGCTTAACATTTTTGTGGAAACTGTGATACTTTAACTTTTTCAGCATTAGCTGATGAATACAACGTTAAAGAACTGCATTCATAAAATAACTTTACTGTCACTTTTTTATCAATTTAGTGCAACCTTGTTTTTTCCACGACATTCTAATTTATTGAGATGCACCTGTGTATATATATATATTTAATCTTACCCTAGACTGAATAGTAATATATGACATTTTCCACAAAAACATGAAGCAGCACAACTGTTTTCACAACATTGATAATAATCAGAAATGTTTCTTAAGCAGCAAATCAGTATATTAGAATGATTTCTGAAGGATCAATAGAAAGGCACCATAAAAACGGTCCACATTCTGCACTACATCCCAAGTCTTCTAGAGCGGAGCAGAGCATTGGTGTCATATGGTCATAAGGAAGAAAGTTATCAACATAACTAATATTCAAAATGGTAAGCAAGCCCTGATTTGTTTACGCTTCTTATCTCTGCGTTTGTCTCGTATAGGCTATCTTTGTTTGGGTTTCTCCTTTTAAATGACGAATATATGCTATTGATAGCTGCTGATATAGACAGTTAACTCCTCTCACGCAGGTGCAGAACGCATGTGTTAGTTTGCAGTCGGCTGTAGTCTGAGAGGTGTGTGTTTAAGTGCAGCTTTTTGGTCCAGACGCTGCCGACGCAAAGCGACAACACCAATCGGCTTTCATAGAAGCTAGTTATTTGAAGTCGGCTTGGTGTGTCCCGGCCTTAATGTTGATCCAAGAAATTAGACGGGAGAAAATCCCTCCCAGCTCTTTACTGAATTACTAGTAGTTTTAACAATAATTAATCTGTTTAATTTATACAGTGAATGCAATTCTATTTTACATTTGATTATTCGGTTTCTGTAGCTGGACACCTACAAACTTGAAAAAACTCAAACATTGCTTAATATGCATCTTTGTTATATTTATTGATTTGTGCTATTTACAGGTACAACCTACGCCGGGGCCCCTCAAACCAAAGCTATGGCCCTAGCTGGCTAGAGCCCAAGAAGGAAAATTAAACATTTATAACATTTTTCAGGTAACCTCAAGATGGTATTCATCTTATTTTCTGCTTTCATACAATATGTGCTGCATCCAGAATTGATTGGATGGAAATCACTTTGATCACAATTGATTACAATACTCAAATTATAATTAATAAATAATATTATTTTAACGCAAAGAGATCTGTCACATATTTAAACTACCAAATCACACATCATTGCGTAAGACTCTGAGACTCAAATCTATTGTTCACTATAAACACTGTCATACTGGAACATGATATAATATATTCTGGTTTTATTTTAATAATTTTTTTTTGTTTATACCATTTATACTAGTGTTTGTAAATCCTCTGAGGTCTCATCGTGTCTACCTACAGTCGCTAATGCTCCCAGTGCAAATCCTTCTCCTGCAAGAATAAAATGACAACTGGATGCATGAACTGCGTTAAATGCAGTGGGAAATGTTCAGTGCAAACAACTGCCAGATATCACATGCATTGTATTTCTGGTAGGTGAACAGAATTTTGATCATTCAAGACTGGCTGGCTTGGAAATCATGGCTTTTTAGTTTGACTCAAAAAGTGTACACTACTACAATTGATTTTACAGTACTGGATTGTACACTACCAGAAATGCTTAAGTTAAACTCTGCGGACCCGGATACGGGTCCAAAAATAGACAATTTCACTCGCTTCAGATATAATGTAATAACTCCTGTTTAGAAGCTGTTACTTGAAAGATTATTTTTTCTGGTACTTTTTGGCATCTAGTGGCATCAAACAAAGTAAATTGCAGAGAGCTGGGCCTAATAGAACCTGAATTACAGAATTTCAAAAAAATAATTTGTTTTAAAACTCCAAAAGCGCCTATGTTTTTTTTGTTTATTGTAATATTTGAAAAATATATAATGTTATTTATAAAGAATTACACTCATATTTTGTAGTTCAAAGGGTTTTCTTTACAATTAAACCATTTTTTTTCATTTCCTCCATTGTATATGTGTAGGGTAAACATTTGAATTTGAGTATGTCAAATTTAGGCGAAAATACCAAAAAACGCCCTGAGCTTAAGTGGTTTTAAAGGAAAGACATGCAGTGATGTTGTACTTCCTTTGTTGTTCTTAAACAGGACTGAATGCTGTTACAGGACTAAATACAGGACCATTAAGATCATAAGAAACACAAATTCAGTCAAATGTTTTCAGTTTACTTTTATTATTACCCTAGTTTAAGTCAGTATAGCATCAGAAACTGATGGAAAAACACAGTTGCTTTCACTGAAACGTGATTCCATTCTCCTTCTTCCTATTAACACCACCAGAAGCAGAGTTCAGTGCTGCATTTCCAGCAGCTACTACTCCTGCTATTACAGCTTCAGATAGCGCCGCTCCTTGCAAAGCAGAGGCCAGAGCCGCAGATCCTGCAACTGCTGCTCCTGAGATAAAAGCTGAACTAAGTGCCCCTCCACTAACTACAACTGCTGCTCCTGCACCCACTACCACACCTGTTCCCATTAAGACTGCATCTTTAGCTTTATTCAGCAGCCTACTTCTTTCCTCTTCTTCTCTCCTCCTCTTCTCTTCTTCCTCTATTTTCCTCTGAGCTTCCTTGTACATCTCATTTGTGTAATGCTCTCCTCCGTTCTCCATCACCATTCTGTCTATCTTCTCCAGCAGTTCAGTGACCTGTGATTGATTTTCTTCAGCTGTGTTAATAAAAACATGATAACCTCCTTTACATTGTTCAACTAGCTCTCTAATCTGCTTGTTTTTGCTCAGAAACTCCTCTATGGATGTTTTTAACTGATCTCCTCTTGTGAACAGGATGATGGTGTAACGTGCAGCATCTTCTCCAAAGTTCTCCTGAATCCATCTCACTGTGTTTTTCTCCTCATCTGTGAATCTCACGTCCAGTCTGGTGACCAGCAGAAACACATGAGGACCAGGAATAGACATTTCTACACATCTCAATAGTTCATTCTTCAGCTGTTCTTCACTGATTGACGTATCAAACAGTCCTGGAGTGTCGATCACTGAGATGATTCGACCTTCTACTGTCTGCTGATGTTGTTGGCATTTCTCAGTCACAGATTCAGAACATAATTCTTCTTTAAATGCTTTTCGTCCCAGGATGGTGTTTCCTGTTGCGCTCTTTCCAGCTCCAGTTTTCCCCACCATCACGATCCTGAGATCTGTGCACTCGCCAGGTTTTATGTGGCTGCTCTGTATGGACTCTGTATGAGACAAGTAACAATACAATTTCATTTAATTTTCAAGAAATATATCATGATGTTTCGAAAAAGCAATAAATTGCAGGTTCTCACCTGCTTGGGTTAGATGTTTTTCTGTCTCTGTCTGTTGCTCCTTCTGGTCCCATTTTCTTTTTCTGCTCATTTTCCAGCTTTATGATTGTGTTGCCTCTTCTTCTTCTTCATTCTTGTTTTCTTGTGAAACTCTAGAGCATCTGTCATCATATAATTGAGTTCTCACATGCAAAATAAAATCTTTATTTTCAGTAACAACATTTCTTGTGCTCTTTTCCTTTACACTGTGCGCGTGAATCGGCTCGTTTTCTTTTCTGCGTCTTATTGGATATCTTAAGAAATTGTGAATGTCATAATGCTGGCCATCATTCCATTTGATGATTTCATCGATCTTCTCTAGAAGTTTTGTGATGTGAGTTGGAATAATGTCGTTTTTACTGTTGATTGCATGATATTTACCTCTGCAGTGACTGACAAGGTTCTGAAACTTTCTGCTTTTCATTAAGAGATTCCATTGTCTAGTCGCCATTTTTTCTCTTCCAATAAACAGCACCACGGTGAACTTTAAAGCTTGAGCTCTAAAGTTCTCCTGAATTTGCTCCACAATGTTCCTCTGCTCCTCTCTGAAGGTGTCCAGGTTGATGAGGAGCAGGAACACGTGAGGACCAGGATAACAGAGGAACATACTCCTCATCATTTCACTCTGCAGCTCTTCATCAGTCAGCTGAGTGTTGAAGAATCCTGGAGTGTCGACAATGGAGATGTTTCTGTCTTCTACTCTTCCTCTCTGTTTCTCACTCTCTCTGGTTCTGCTCTCTTTAAACACCTCTCGACCCAGTATCGCGTTTGCTGTTGAACTCTTTCCAGCTTCGGAGACTCCCAGCAGCACGATCCTCAGATCCTGTGAATCACCTGTGAAACAGTTCATGTCATTAGCTGGAGCTCTGGATGATTTACAAATGCTTCTGTGATTCTAAACACGCCTTCTTTTCATCCTCAGGTATTTCTGCTATTTCATTTTAAATGTCTCAGTACGATTGGTAAAAATCATTTAGTTCAGTTGGAAAATGCATGTTACAATTCTAAACGTATAGAGTCTGTTCTGCTCCATACAGCCAGGGTTCCCAGGTCTGCGTGACAAAGCTAGCCCAAAGTAGTGCAATGACCATATCCTAAATGTCAAAACTCAAAATATGCCAGTTCCATAACTATAATACACATCCTTATGAAAAGTGCCATGGTTTTACTACAAATAAAACCAAAACGTGATTGTCATGGTTTAACCATCACTCTAAAAATGCTGGGTTAAAAACAACCCAGCGCTGGGTGAAATATGGACTGACCCACGTCTTCGGTTAAATGTTTAAACCCAGCCCTCTGGGTAGTTTTATTCAACTCAACTATTGCTTAAAAATTACTATATTTCTTACTTTAAATAAACTCAAAATAGGTTGGAAATGAACATTTATTAATATGTTCAATAAATGAAAATGTATTAATAAGTTGGATAAATAATAATTAAATAATAAACGTTTTTAATTGCTTATTAACAAATTTTAAACGTTGCTGATGGCTCTAGTAATTATGTGTCTGATTTTTTATTTAAAACCTATTTTGGGTTAATTTTAAGCCAGCCATATGGTAATTTTTAAACAATACATGAGCTGAATAAAACTACCCAGAAAGTTGGATTAAACAATTAACCCAACCGCTGGGTTTATCCATATTTTACCGAGCGCTGGGTTGTTTTTAACCCAGAATTTTTTAGAGTGTGGTAACCACAAATTAACCATATGGTTTGGCTACACTAACCATAGTTTAACTATGTTATTTGCAGTAAAGCGGTGGTTATAAAAATGGTGTGCAATAAAACAAACACTTTTACTATAATAGAACCATAGCTAATTTCCATAAGGGATTTAACAGTCACTGTTATGTTTAATATTAGCCCAATTCCATGAAAGAAAAAAATAAACAAATAAATGCAGACTTGGTAACCCTGCATCCAACACCAGCTGGCTTCTGCAGGAGTCAGATTTCACTGACACAGGTGGAGTGTAGGAGAGATGACTGACAAGACCATGGTGGAGGATTTGCTGCTCAACAGATCCTGAACTTATTGACAAATATCTTGTAAAAATGTGTTCCCTTGCACAGCATGTGCGATCGCAAAATTGAAAGTGAAAGTGAACAGCAAGCACTCATTCAAAAGTGATTTCAATACCCAGCATACTGATAGCGGCACCCAGATGCACGAAAATCATATATAATATATAGAATATTTGCAGTGCGGGCGGAAGTGGAACGCGCAAGTTGCATGGTCAAAAATGTATTTAGAAAACAGTCCCGTGCAGGACTGTCAACCACCAGAAACAAAAAGCACAGTATTAATTTCTCGGTATGGTATTAAACTAGCTGTATTGTGTGAGGATCACATTAGGCTATTTCATTTAGACTTACCTTCTGGGCCTATGTGTTGCTGACATTGTGTTCATGCAGTTTGTTTTAGTCGTTTAAACTCTCTCTCACTGTCTTTGTCTGTGTGAACCTGACACAGGAAGTGTTTGTGACCACTTCCTCATGGTTTAAAAAATGCATCACACACACCCTGTTATTTCAGTTTCATAGTGAACTGAGCGGTAAATGTTTATCTTACAGCTCAACAGACTGTGTGTGTGTGTGTGTGTGTGTGTGTGTGTGTGTGTGCGTGCGCATATCAGTCATCATTTAGAGATAAAGTGGACTAAATACAGTTTTATTTTCATCTGAGAGCCAATTAAACAAGCACAGCAGCACTGTAAGAAAACGAGGCAGGGTTGGCAAATCAAAATGCCAGCAACAAACCGATTCAAATTGTCTGGGTTACAAGTGAATAGTGACAAGTTGGCGGGAAACTAATTAGCATTGATAATCAGAATAATGGCAAGTATGTGAATGTGACTGAAGAGGGTCACGTAAACACCTTTTACGGTTAGTTCTTACAATGATAATAGTCTTGAATTTGCTGAATGGTCTCTTATGACTCCATGCTGCCACCTACTGCTTTGGTGTGAACAGAAATAAAGCATATTTGTGTCTATTAGTTGCAATGTGGCTTTCTAATGAATGTACAGTATAGTGTATGTGTTTGTGGTGGTGTGCTTGCATGTGTTCGCATGACTGTGGCTCTCTCTCTCTCTCTCTCTCTCTCTCTCTCTGTGTGTGTGCGTTTGCATAAGTGCGTGCTGTATTTATGCTGTGTGTGGACATTATTATGAGATGATATTGTCTGTCGCTCAGATGCTGATTTACTCCCACATGCAAGAACAAAGAGAGTGTTTCTACAAACACAGATGAGAGTCCAACAACAGCACAACACACACAGACGCTCCTCAGACACTGTAAGTACTGAAGAAACTTCATCTTGCAAAATAATTTCTTTGAATTATACCTCTGAATTGTTTTTGTAATTATGTTGCTGTCAGTTTTAGTAAGGTCAGGTTTAGTGAGTTCAATAAGAATTCTGTTTTTTTTAAAGTGAAGAGATTTTGGTAACATTTCATAAAAAGGTTTCATTTGTTAATATTAGTCAGTAAAACAATTAAAAATGCTTCTAAAGCATGCATTAATCTTAGTTAATGGAAATATCATTATTTACTAGTACATTATTCAAATCAAAATTTATATCTGGTAATATTATTTAATAACATGTAACATGAATTAACAATGAACATTTTATTAACTAACATTAATAAAGATTAATAAACATTGTAATAAATGTATCACTGTTAGTTAATACATTAGCTAGTGTTAACTAATGAAACCTTTAGTGTTACTGATCAATAGTAGTTTCTCTACTTAAAGAGTTTCTTACTTAACCGTCATAGTGAAATTCATAATTTTCAAATGATGTTATGATATGATGCTTGTAATTAATAGAAATAATCACTTTTAAGTTATTAAAAGAAATTATGAATGCATAATTTTGATTCTATTTGTGACCCTGGACCACAAAACCAGTCATAAGGGTCTTTTTTTTATTATTAATGTATTGATTTGTTAGGATATGACAATATTTGGCCAGGATACAACTATTTAAAAATTTGGAATCTGAGGGTACAAAAACAAAACAAAAAAACAATCAAAATATTGAGAAAATTGCCTTTAAAGTTATCTTCATGGAGCATGATCTTTACTTAATATCCTAATGATTTTTGGAATACAAGAAAAATCGATCATTTTGACCCATACAATGTGTTGTTGGTTATTGCTACAAATATACCCGTGTGACTTACTGTTATGTGGCTGACGAGATGTGAGACATGTGGATCCAAGTGCGAAGCTTTATTAACAGACATGGTTAGAGACAGGCAAGGGTCAGACAGTGGCAAAAGGTATATAAGGGCAAGACAAGAATATTCCTAGGGCTAGCGTGGGTCTACGATCGGCGAACAGAATCAACAGGGCGAGACTAGAGGGATAAATCCAGGTACAAGGTAAAGGTCCAGGCAGGGGCAAACAGTATCCGAATAGGGCAAGACGAGAGGGGGAATCCGAGATACACAGGCAAAGATCAGGACACGAGAAAACAGACAAGGCAAGACTAAGATAAGGCTGTGAAAAACTAGACAGGCTCCATAGAGTACCTATCGCTATGAGAGTGATAAACGCTATACAATACTCAGCAGTTTGAAAGGGATCAGAGTGAGTGTTATATAGTGAATGTGTGATTGGTTACAGCTGTGTGCAATCAGTGCTGTGTGCAATCA
>NW_015544627.1:87074-100034 GCF_001515605.1 Sinocyclocheilus anshuiensis | reverse complement strand
ATATGTCTCTTCTTATTCTTGTATAAGTGCCTGACACCACAGCAAACTCCGTGAGACGTGAATTCGAAATTAAAAGCCAGCCAGGCTCTGGGGAAATTCGCCAATTCTTCAGATTCTCTCACACGAAGACGTTTCAATAAATAAACAAGGCATTAAATCTTCAAAAGCTTCAGTAATGTTTGCAGGATTCCAAAACAGAGACAAACTGATTCAATTTGAGCCAAAGCTCAACATCCACTAGCGAGTTTTAACTCTCGCATATTAGAGACTTTGGTAACACTTTATTTTAAGGTGTCCTTGTTACACACGTACTTACTATTATAATAACAATAAATTATGCATAATTACATGCAAGTAATCCTAAACCAAACCCTAATCCTAACCATATAGTTGTCACAGAGCGACAGAGACATGAGACGTGCAGATCCAAGTGCGAAGCTTTATTAACCGACATGGTCAGAAACAGGCAAGGGTCAGACAATGGCAACAGGTATATAGAGGGCAAGACACAAGAATATTCCTAGGGCTAGCGTGGGTCTACGATCGGCGAACAGAATCAACAGGGCGAGACTAGAGGGATAAATCCAGGTACAAGGTAAAGGTCCAGGCAGGGGCAAACAGTATCCGAATAGGGCAAGACGAGAGGGGGAATCCGAGAAACACAGGCAAAGATCAGGACACGAGAAAACAGACAAGGCAAGACTAAGATAAGGCTGTGAAAAACTAGACAGGCTCCATAGAGTACCTATCGCTATGAGAGTGATAAACGCTATACAATACTCAGCAGTTTGAAAGGGATCAGAGTGAGTGTTATATAGTGAATGTGTGATTGGTTACAGCTGTGTGCAATCAGTGCTGTGTGCAATCACTGCAATGGATGATGGGATATGTAGTCCGGGATGACATGCAACAGTTTGTGTAGTGTGAGAGTCAATGTAATGGAAGGGTGACCTCTGGTGGCAAGCAGACGGAAGTTCGTGGACCGGATTCGTGACACTTACGACCAGGGTCACATTTATATAAAAATATTCTATTTTATTAAATCAAAATATTTACGACAGCAGAAATTGCACTGCAGACATAATCATTGTCATTTTTATTTTATTTTATCAGGGAGGATCAAACTATTTTCTAAATCTAACCTTTAAAAAAAAAGCATTCTGTTTTGCAGAGTGAATCAGTCTTCGGTTGACGATCAGTCATGGCAAACACGGGTCTTCAGGTGATGGGTCTGGTCCTGGGCGTAGCAGGCTGGGCGTTCGGGATCCTGGTCTGTGCCGCCCCCTGGTGGCGCGTGTCGGCGTTCGTGGGGGATGAGCTGGTGGTGTCTCAGGTGCTGTGGGAGGGGCTGTGGATGACGTGTCTGTCGCAGTGGGGCCGCCTGCAGTGTAAAGTCTATGACTCTGGCCTCGCCCTCTCAGGGTCCGCCCAGATGTGCCGCGCCCTGTGCGTGCTGTCGCTGCTCCTGTGTCTGCTGGCGCTCATGCTCAGCGTGACCGGGCTCAAGTGCACCCGCTGCCTGGGCGATGCGCACGAGACCAAAGCTCGACTGGTGCGGGTCGGCGCGGCGCTCTTCGTGGCGGCTGCGTTTTTCTTCCTTTTGCCAGTGTGTTGGACCGCGTATGTCGTGATACGCGATTTCCACGACCCGAACGTCGCCGCCCCGCTTAAACGCGAACTAGGATCGGCGCTCTACCTGGGATGGGGCGTGACCGTGCTGATGCTGGTGGGTGGGGCTTTGCTGTATTTAGGCTCCACCTCTCCTGGAGTTCCAGCCATGCCTGTTTTTGGAAAAGGCGCCAAAGGAAACCCTCCGTCCACAGCAGAGAGCAAACCGGAGAAGGTCTTTGTGTAAGTGAGCGTAAAAGACTCAGCCTGGATAAACTGTGTCCTAGTGCTCACCTAGAAGCCTTAATCTGCAGAAATGCAGGAATATTATCATTTACTCACTATTATGCCATTCAAAAACTGTACGCTGTTAATTTTTTTTTCTGTGGAACGCAAAAGGAGAATTTTGCATACTTTATGCAGCTTTTTTATTTGATTTTAATTAGCTCTTTATTATCCATTTTTATAGACATTTGTATTTGCTCTGCTGAAAAAACAGCTATGGTTTTAGAGGGGTTTAGCTTGTTAGGCTGGTCTTAGCTGGTCTGGGGTGCATTTTCCAAAAACAACTATGGTCGCAAGTTCTGTCGTTATCAATAGAGTTCAGTGGAACAAACGACAATAGTTAGCTGACAAAGCTTTTGGAGAATGCACCCCAGGCTGGGAGACCAGCTGGAACAACCAGCTAAAACCAGCTAATCAGCTTAGGCTAGTTTTAGCAGTTTTTTTTTTCAGCAGGTATATCATAAACATACAGTAAGCCTACAGCTTATTCACAACACACAGAAACATTTATTAATGATGTTACTCTTATGATACTTTTGAAAATGCTTTTGTCTTTTTTGGAACTTGACAGTTTGTCTTCATGTGGAAAATAACTTTTCAGAATTTCTACTTGTGCTAGAATGAATAACGTTCGTTTAGAACGACATAATGGTGTATGACATAATTTTTATTTTAAAGGGGTCCTATTATGCTCTTTTACAAAGTCTTGATTTTGTTTTGGGAGTGTACTAGAACAGGCTCTCATAATAGGTTGTTTGAAAAACACATTATTTTTCACATATTTTACATTATTACAACACCTCTCTCCCCAGTCTGGCATGAACGGCTCGAATAGTTCCTGTTTCAAATGAAGGCCCGCCTTCTGAAATACGAAATGTGCTGTGATTGGTTAGCTGGGCCAGTGTGTGCTGTGATTGGTTAGCTGGGCCAGTGTGCGTTGTGATTGGCTCCACTCAGCGCCTGGTCGGGAAATGTCATGCTCCTTACCATCGCCGCCTGCGAGCTTCAGTGTAAATATTGCTCAAAATCAAATCAATTTGAGCGCGATTTAAACCCGGATGACTGTAACCACTCTAAGTTTGTCTGCCTTGGGAAAACTAGCGTGTCTTCGACAAAGTGATAACACTCATTGCCTTCTCTAGTGCAGCTCAACCAGGTCTCGTCCCATTCGTCGGTATTTGTGATATCACAAATCCCAGAAAATATGCGTTGTAGTCTAAACGAGTCGTTCGTTGTAGTTTTTGAAAAGTGATTTCTGTTAAATAAAATATCTCCTTTTGAAGTGGACTTTGAGCTTTGTAACTTCGCAGATCTTTTTTTTATGCTCAAACAGCAACATTACAGACTAACTAAAGTTGAAAAAGTGAAAAAGCATAATAGGACCCCTTTAAGAAACTGCAATTGCATTAAGAAATCTTAATCTCTAATTCATTGAATCTGAATACATTTCCAAGCCTTTAGTGACTTACTTTGATTTCTGAAGGATCTTTTACATGCTATATGAAGATCAGTAATTAGGTTACTCTAATTTTGTTGTTGTATCACAGCCTCACATATTGTTTTTATGTCTTTTTGCAATGCTCAGTATAATTAATGATTATCTCATTTGATTTATTTATTGATGTGTTGCTGTGTATTATTTGTCTAATAAACCTAATAGAATAATGTAGGTTGACTGCGTGTTGATGTGTGTTGCCTGGACATGCATAGCATGCGTGTGTTAATGCGTTGGCAGGGATCACACGACACAATAGCAGAATACAGGACAGGGACAATAAACAGAGGGTCCACTGTTGCTCTGATTATGTCACAGTGTGGAATATGAGCTCGTGTTGAACTCCTTCAGAAGCCCTGTATAGAAACAGACACCATCAGAGGAGGAGGAATTCATCAGCATCAACACTTCAGAGACATTAGTGCCCCCTGCAGAGAGAGAGGCATGTTGGTTGGCTCTACATTGGGTTCATTTGTAACCCCTGATGGTTTAAAGGGGAAATTATTAATAAGTGATGATTTAGCAGTACCCGTATTACTGCAACTGTCCACAAGAAGACAGTCAAACCCAAGCCTCCAAGATCACACACTCAAAAATAAAGGGACTTTACTTGTATTGATGGTTCCACGATGAACCTTTCCATTCCACAAATGTTTATATATAGAAACTTAATTTATACAATATGTCAATGAAATATAAATTCATTTACATATTATTTGGTCAACCAAAAATGTTTATTTTATGGTTTGAGAGATACCATAAAAAGAAAGAAAGAAAGAGAGAAAGAGTGAAGATAACATAAACAAAGCTTTTTTTTTCATTAAATTTTCTTCATACTGTTTCTCAATCTCTGTTTCTTATGATAATTACAACACTAGCACAAAAATAGTAAAGTTCCATCAGTTAAATATTAAGGATAGTAGTCTTCAGTAGTAGTTCTGTGGATGATTTCACGACCTTAAAACATATGCAGTATAGGTAACATTAATGGAAGCTTTTGTTGTTGTTGTTTTTTTGCCTCCCTTTTACATACAATATTGTCAAAGCATACATACAGATTACTGATGCTTTGATAATACTGTATCAAGTAGTATGCTACTTTGAAATTGAAGAAATAGACAGACCGACAAATAGATTATTTAGATATTATTGACCCTGGAGCACAAAACCAGTCATAAGTAGCACAGGTAGGCTATATTTGTAGCAATAGCCAACAATACATTGTATGGGCCAAAATTATCAATATTTTTTTATGCCAAAAATCATTAAGTAAATGTTCAATGACAATATTTAGTAAATTTCCTACTGTAAATATATCAAAACTTTCTTTTTGATTAGTACTGCATGTCTGCCATCTGTGTGTGTGTGTGTGTGTGTTCAGTTGAGTCCGGTTTGGTGGACTTTGATTATCTTGTGTCTTGTCTGTCATTCAGTTTACCTCTGCTCTTAAGAGCGTAGCTGTACTTTGGTTTTCCTCCAAAAGTTTCACAAAGAACAAGTATCAGGTGGCCTATGAATGAGACTCGAATAAAAGTATTCAAAGAAAGAGAGTGAGTTACTAAACAGTCAGATACTTCTCTGCTAGCTGAGAGACGCTTGTCCCCTATGCTTTCTCTGGTTTTAAATCGTCTGAGTGCTCTCTTGTTTATCTGTGATAACAGGCTGAATTATCTCAGATTTGTCTGCTCTCCACTAAAACCAAAACAAAAGCCACAGATAAGCGCCATAAAACCACATACTGAAGCCAAAAACACTTGTGAAGAGCTGCTTGACACGAAGGTCACCCAGTCACCCTTCAGAGATCTGAGTTTAATGAGAGACAGTCTGAGTGCAGTTACCTTTGTGTGTGCTTAAAACATTAATACAAGATTCAAACATGCATCTGCATGTGTAAATTAACTTGAGATTGACTGTTGAGTTACACATGCACAGCTGCATTATTAAATAATTACAGTGTTTGAGCACAAGAGACATGTGACGTTATAGTTGGCGCACTGGTGAGAGCGAACGTTGGCCTCTGTTTAAACTTCCCACAGAGCAGTACTGTGTGTTCAAGTAGTATGCTACTTTGAAATTGAAGAAATAGACAGACCGACAAATAGATTATTTAGATATTATTGACCCTGGAGCACAAAACCAGTCATAAGTAGCACAGGTAGGCTATATTTGTAGCAATAGCCAACAATACATTGTATGGGCCAAAATTATCAATATTTTTTTATGCCAAAAATCATTAAGTAAATGTTCAATGACAATATTTAGTAAATTTCCTACTGTAAATATATCAAAACTTTCTTTTTGATTAGTACTATGTGCATAGCTAAGACCTTCGTTTGGACAACTTTAAAGGCGATGTTCTCAATATTGTGATTTTATTATTATTATACTTTTTTTTTTTTTTTTTGCACCCTTAGATTCCAGATTTTCAAATAATTTTATCTCGGCAAAATATTGTTCTATCCTAACAAAGTATACATCAATAGAAAGCTTATTTATTCAGCTTTCAAAAAAAAAAAACACACTTAAGCCTGGTTTTGAGGTCCAGGGTCACATATATGATTATTGTACATTATAAATTGGCATTATAAATAGATACCCAATCAGTCAGTCCGATAGGAATATAAGCAGGCTACGTGTCTCAAGAACAAACGTTTATTGGCTAACTAAACCTTTTACACAACAGCACAGCAGCTCAGTTGTGTGAGTGCAGTGGCTCCACCGCCGCCTCTAGAAGTTGCGTGAGAATGAGGAAGTGTTTCTTCTTAAAGTGACAGTGCAGTGATTTAGCGAACTCTATCCAGTATCTCAGCGGCTACTGTCTCTTTAAGAGTCCAGTGCTCGCTCTCAATGAACGCCGAGCAGTCAGATGCATGTTTCTCTCTTTTTGTGTGTATTGTAATGCGTGTGTGTCAATAGGAGGTGGATCTGGCGCACCGGGAGGCCGTTCCAGGTTCCGCGCGAGCAATTGGCTGCTCGTGAACTTTGTTTGTCTGTGCGCCCCGATCACGCACGCCACGCACTCGAGATGTCTCGTGCTCTTCGGGGTCACCGGTGCGCTCGCGACCTCGTGGAAGATTAGCGAGATCATCCACACACTCTGTCCGCAGTGCGCAGTGCGCAACGCGCAGCTCAGAATCGAACCAGAGAGAGATTAACGGTAACCGGAGAGATGGCGGAGAAGCGGATGTCGCGCTGGTACTTCGGTGGGATCGCGTCGTGCGGAGCCGCCTGCTGCACGCACCCGCTGGACCTGGTCAAGGTGAGACGCTCTCGGTGGCGGGTGTTTAGTGACAGATCAGCGGCCTCATCTTCATCCTCCAGCGCCGGAGCACCTGACAGGACTAGTGTTTGGGTCTGAGTCAACAGAAAAGAGTTTCTCATTTGGACAATTCATAGTTAGACATGTATATTGCTCTTTTGCTAACTGAGTGCTTTCAATAACTCCTGAGCAATATATCGGTCAGACCGATAATACCGATCATATTTGTCCAATTTAACACTGTTAAAATAATAGAAACAAGGGCTGTGCAAAATGTACATATTGCAATATGCATATCGCTACAGTTTGCAATATTTGGGGTCATGAACAAAAGACAGAGAAAATCACTCACTGCTCTAACCTAAATAACTTTTGTAGCTTAAATAAGAATCAGTGCAAACATTAATACAAGATTCAAACATGCATCTGCATGTGTAAATTAACTTGAGATTGACTGTTGAGTTACACATGCACAGCTGCATTATTAAATAATTACAGTGTTTGAGCACAAGAGACATGTGACGTTATAGTTGGCGCACTGGTGAGAGCGAACGTTGGCCTCTGTTTAAACTTCCCACAGAGCAGTACTGTGTGTGTGTGTGTGTGTGTGTGTGTGTGTGTGTACTGTTTTGTCAGTGAGTTTTTGTTACAACCTGTTGCATGTAGCAACAGGTACTTAATGCTCAAGTGAGCATAGTATAATCAAATTTTACACGCACTAGAGCTACTTTTATTTGTCCAGTATGCATTTAATTTATTAAAAGTGACAGTAAAGACATTTATAATGTTACGAAAGATTTCTATTTCAGATAAATGCTGTTCTTTTGAACTTTTGATTCCTTAAAGAATCCTGAAAAACAAAATGTGTCACGGTTTCCACAGATATATTGAGCAGCGCAACTGTTTTCAACATTGATAATAATCAGAAATGTTTCTTGAGCAGCAAATCAGCGTATTAGAGTGATTTCTGAAGGATCATGTGACTCTGAAGACTGGAGTAATGATGCTTTGATCACAGGAATGAATTATATTTACAATAGATTCACAGAGAAATCAGTTATTTTAAATTGTAATATTTCACATTATTACTGTTTTTCCTGTATTTTTCATCAAATAAATGCAGCATTGGGGAGCAGAAGAGACACTTCAAAAACAATCTTACCGACCACAAACTTTTGAACGATTGTTGTAAATATTCGTTTTACTGCTGATTAGGGATGTAACGATTCACTCAACTCACGATTCGATTCGATTCACGATTTCTTTTTTTACAAAATGAGATTTAAGACAAATTATAAATTAAATTTGTCCTTTTATTATGGCTTGGACAAAATGCTGCACGTTTCTTTGTGAAATTGAAATATAAAACTATAATAATATACTAATATAGCACTTGCATATTATTGCTTCGAATATCGCATTATTTAATGAGTTATCGCATATCGCATTTTTCTTCAATATCACACAGCCCTAATAGAAACTTACTGACAAATTGTAATGAATGTTTTACGTCTAGTAAATTTGACAATTTGTTGGACGTAAAATTATATATTTTATTTGAACAATATCTGCATAAAATCCTTGAAAGTCATTTGTCTGTAAAAAAAAAAAATATATATATATATTTACAGCCTAGTCAAATGTTTTAAAATATTTTTCAGTGAAATTTTGTGTAAAATAAGTGTTCATTTAAGCAACTTTATGTACATCTAATTTCCTAACGTGAACTAATATTGATATATTTTGCCTGTCAATTATGAAAAAAAAAAAATAGCCATTGACAAGCACATAATTGAATACTAGTTTGTGATCTGATTAGGTCTCATGTGATGTCCTATATAATTAAACCAAATGAATGAGTGCGTAATCACATTATAACAGGACGGAGGTCAGGTCCTAAAGTCCTCAAGCCGCAGTGAAGGACACTACAGTCAGAACTTTGTTCTAGATTACAGAAACAAATGCAGTCATTTGGTCTTATAATAGAGCTGGATGGGTGTCTTAATTGTTTTCCAGAGCTATAATTAAGTGTTTCACATGCATGCTCTAAATGAAAGGCTGCAAATGTTCTGTATGCGGTACGTTTATATTAAAGGCCAGTGGTATTTTAGGATCAGCTCATTCTGTGCTTCTTAATGGGTTCACTATCATGCCATAACATCAATACGTGTGTATGTGAGAGAGCTGGCAGTCCATGCATGCTTTTGTCCAGATTCCTCATGAGTTACAGACGTGTGTGATCAGCACATGTCTGCCATCTGTGTGTGTGTGTGTGTGTGTTCAGTTGAGTCCGGTTTGGTGGACTTTGATTATCTTGTGTCTCTGTTTGTCCTTCAGTGCCCTTCTGCTCTTAAGAATGTAGTTGTACTTTGTTTTTCTCCCAAAAGTTTCACAAAGACGATGTTTTTGTGTTTTGCTTTGGTACCGAAATTGGTACCGAGAACCGTGGATTTTCACTGGTATCGGTACCGATTACTGAAATTTTGGTACCGTGACAACACTAATCTAAACTTTTCTAAAGACAGTAATTTCCCCTCAGACATACATTCATATAAACTCCTACCCCTATATATATATATATATATATATATATTAATATTGTTGATTAACTATTATAGTTCTATAAACGTTTCAATTCTGAGAAGAAAAGTTAGAATTGTGAGACAAAGATACAATTGAAAGAAGTATTGCTAGATAAAAATTGTTAAATTAAAAAGGTGCAATCATCCTTTTTAATTTTTATTTATTTTTATTACAAACAAAAATTGCGAGATGTAAACTTAGAATCTAAAGAGAGAATTTTTGTATCTCAAATTGAATATATATTTTTTAAAGAATTGCAAGATAAAATTTAAAGAGATAAAAAGTCACAATTACCTTATTGTATTTGTTATGCTTGTATTTTTTAAATGGTTTTTGCCATAAAAATAGCCTAAGATGCTGACATGGCATTAAATAAATATATGCTACTACTTCTCATAAATATGTCTATATGGTTTATAATAATTTTTACTGCAGTTTTAGATATGTTATTTTAAAGAATAATATTAACCCTGATGCGTAGATGAAGACATATTGTGTGTTTCTCCACAGGCTTCACCGGCGGCTTCATCGGGACTCCAGCGGATATGGTTAACGTTCGGTGTGTATTGCAGGGTTTGTGTTTGTGTTTCTAGCTCATCTGGCCGAGTGTGAGCGTTTTTCATGTTATTGATCTCCACAGGATGCAGAACGATATGAAGCTTCCTGCAGAGCAGAGGAGAAAGTGAGTGTGTGTAGGTCTAAAATCTCTCCAGACGGTCATGACGTGATTAATCTGAATCATATCTGTGTCTCTCGCAGCTATAAACACGCGCTGGACGGACTCTTCCGGGTCTGGCGGGAAGGTAAAGACGTTTCTGGATCTCTAAAATCATCTGGAAATGTTTGAATGTGTCTCTCTGAACGTGTGTTTCTCTCAGAGGGAACCAGGAAGTTGTTCTCAGGAGCCACTATGGCATCCAGCAGAGGAGCCCTGGTCACTGTCGGACAGGTGAGACAGCAGTGCATGATGGGAATGACTGCAATTCATGAAGTTTCTCCGTTTATTGAATATTTTTGGCTAATCAGATTAGACTTTTTTTCTGGTGATCTATGAACTATTCAGAATAAGTGCATAAAATGTAGAAAAAGGCCAGATATTCTTTGGTTCCCACACAAACTGAGGAATGATCCCCTGAATGCGCTGTGAGCCGCTGTGGACGAAGGCATCTGTCAGATGAAGTGTTTATGATGATGAAATTATCCCGAGCGTGTCTCTCTGTGTCAGCTGGCGTGTTATGATCAGTCCAAGCAGCTGGTGTTGGGCACAGGACTCATGGGAGATAATATACTCACACACTTCCTGTCCAGCTTCATCGCTGTGAGTATCGAAGCCTCTGATTGGCCAGTCATTGGTTATTCTTGATAACTTAGTTAATGGACAGTATTGGACATCTAGTTTTTATTGATTAGTAAAATATCTATCTATCTATCTATCTATCTATCTATTACCTATCTTACATTCATATAAACTCCTACCCCTAATTGAATCGTGATTTGTTTAGCATCTCAACCGATTTGAATCGTCACATATTTTCAACCGGCTCGCGGTTAATCGTTACATCCCTACTGCTGATGTGATCTGATGTAATAATAATGATATTGCTGATGTTGACAGGTGCACCTGCAGACGCAGCAGGAGGTGAAGATGAGGATGGTTGGCATGGCGATGCACGTGGTGAAGAACGACGGTGTGCTGGCGCTCTATAACGGCCTCAGCGCCTCGCTCTGCAGACAGGTCAGATCCTGACCCCAGATCAGCTTGATTTGTCTGGGAATAACGAGCTGAGATTCACACACCCAGCAGTGGTAACGCCTGTAAAACTGGAGAAACAACTTATTTTAATGACTTATTTGATGAAATAAGTCACTTTCCCACGTACAATGTCAGTCAGGTCATGTGATCGGGATCTGCTGTTTGAGCGTGTGTGAGGGTCAGACACTGATGTAAGAGTCACAGAGTTTGAGTCCTGGGGTGTATTCCAGAAAGCACGGTTAACTTACCGTCAGCTAAACCCTGAACTTTCGGTTGATTAACCCCAAACCTTGCTTACTCGAGGTATGTGGTTCCAAAAACGCGTCCGGGAGTCCAAATCGACGAGTCACTATGGAAACGGACGCTAGCGCCATGCTGTTTCTTTCTTCTTCTTTTGTTAAGTGGTTATTTACATGCTTAGTGCATATCGCCACCTAATTGATGGTTTTGCAATCATTTTAATTTTTTTTCTATTACCTTATCATCTATCTATCTATCTATCTATTGATCTATCACCTATCTATTTATATATCTATCATCTATCTATCTATTGATCTATCACCTATCTATCTATCTATCTATCACCTATCTATTTATATATCTTATCATCTATCTATCTATCACCTATCTATCTATCTATTTATATATCTATATATCTATCACCTATCTATCTATCTATCTATCACCTATCTATCTATCTATCTATCATCTATCTAGCTACGTGTGTGTGTGTGTGTTTAAATGTAAAAAAACGTATATGTACATGTGTATAGTAAATTTATATTTAAATATATTTATTGTAAAATTATTTAAATATTTTTATAATTTTATTTATATATATTTACATTAAGTCATTGATAAATGAATTGATACATCTGATAAAGTAATCAATAAATCGTTTTTATTTGTATAACATTTGTAAAAAAAGTTATGATTTTTAAAAAATGTACATAAATATGTGTATAATACATTTATGTGTAAATATATTGTATAATAGTCTTAATAATATTTTATAATTATAATTATTTTTATAGTGCATCTATCTATGTTTTTTTTCCATTTAATCTTTAATCCTTGAGAATATGAATTATATTGTTTGTTTGATGCTAATTATATATTAACTCCAGAGCAGGTTATCTTCAGAGAGCAAGTTACTATGGTTACTTACATACCCTGAAAGTAACCTCCGATTTTGGAACCGAAAACTGAGGTTATCCGCTCTCTCATCCTCAAACATACCCGGGTATGTCACATAACCTGCTCTCTGGAATACCCCCCTGAAGAAGCACACTCAAATCCATCCACATTGTTTGTTCGGTGAAAATGCATGGTCATGCTTTAACTTAAACTAGCAATGTTTTGGAAACAAAAGCTGCCGAACACACATGCAAACTGATCTCCAGAACTGTCAGCTAATACACTGCCCTGAATATATCAGAAACTCTTCCTGAAATACATGAAACAGCAAATCTTCGGTTAAAGTCAGTCTCTCATGGTTAAGTGTCAGATTAAGATTGTTAGTGTTTACTGGCTAAACATTGTTTACACTGAAGCTGATGAAATACACATGTAATGCTAATGAATCTCTCTCTGTCTGTCTCTGCAGATGTCGTATTCTCTCACCAGGTTTGCCATCTATGAGACGGTCAGAGACATGATGGGCAGCGGCGGTCAGGGACCCATGCCCTTCTATCAGAAAGTCCTGCTGGGCGCGTTTGGAGGTAAAAACACACACCACTACAAAGCAGAGAATCACCAAACACCTCATGAATGAAAAAATCATCACCATCATGCAGTACGCAATGCAACGGTATCAACGTTATATATGCAACACATATATATATATATATATATATATATATATATATATATATATTAATATTGTTGATTAACTATTATAGTTCTATAAACGTTTCAATTCTGAGAAGAAAAGTTAGAATTGTGAGACAAAGATACAATTGAAAGAAGTATTGCTCG
>NW_015544627.1:59936-87064 GCF_001515605.1 Sinocyclocheilus anshuiensis | reverse complement strand
ATTTATATTTTTTTTTTTTTGGTCATGGATAAATATATAACTTCAAATAAATAAATGAACATTTTAATGTCATTTTTTCTCTCTTCAGGGAGGTTGTGCGACGTTCCTCTGCCAGCCGCTGGATGTAATAAAGACGAGATTAATGAACTCTAAAGGAGAATACAGAGTGAGTTTCCTCTCTCTTTCTGGTTATTGTCTCATTATCTTTATTGCTCATTAATCAAATGTATTTTTGTATATTAGGGTGTGATTCACTGCCTGACTGAAACTGCCAAACTGGGACCCCTAGCCTTCTACAAGGTACCAGATTTGCTTCATGTATTCATTAAACACTGAGGTCTTTTTCATTACTGATC
Organism: Sinocyclocheilus anshuiensis; assembly: GCF_001515605.1. Classification (NCBI taxonomy): domain Eukaryota; kingdom Metazoa; phylum Chordata; class Actinopteri; order Cypriniformes; family Cyprinidae; genus Sinocyclocheilus; species Sinocyclocheilus anshuiensis. Next base: position 86,708 of record NW_015544627.1, on the reverse strand, counting down.
CTTTGGAAAATGTTTCCCACCGTCCAATCACACGACAGGGTTTAGTTCCGGCCGGGATCCGCTTGATTCCTCACACGGTCCTGACCTTCGTCTTCCTGGAGCAGCTGAGGAAATACTTCGGCATCCGCGTGGTCAGCTGAACTTTGACCTCTTGACCCTTTCCCTTTGGCCTCCTCTTGAAGCTGCTCTCACTTCCACAATATTATTTCTGGAAAATCTCACATTACACAGTCATAACCAACTCCACAATGCAGCCGGACCAACATAACGAAAGATGATTCCTCACTATCCCGAGTGCCAACCCGTCATAACGCTCATCTGACAGGAGAGCGGGATCTTCTGGGAATAAATGACTGTACGCTCATCTCTTCAGGGTGAGCTTTAGATTATAGATGTTATCTATCAGGATAGATATGGGTTTTTTTTTTGTTAATGATATGATGCTTCTGATTTTATTTTATTTTTTATGCTGTTCTTAAATCCTTCTTCTTTTGCAACGTGATGAGACGTTTTAAAGAGTTCAGTCATTATATCATAACTTACTCACCTGTATGTTGTTCCAAACCTGTACAATGTTCTTTATGCTCAGCATCTGTTTTGTTTTCCTCTGAATAGTCACTCTTTCCATTTATTAACGTGTTTTGTTAGGGTGAGTGAAATTATGACAGAATTTTCATTTTCGCTGAACTGTTCCTTTAAGACACAAACAAAACGGTCCATATTGCTTTAAGGTTTTTAAACGGTTGCATTCAGTCTGTATGTATTGTGCTAAACTGTTTTAATGTACAAATTCTGTGTTTTCGACTGGTTGCTGGGTTCGATTGACACTTGACAGAAGGGTCAGGGGTCACAGAAAAGCTATGAGGGGACAGAATTATACCAAGTTTTACTTTTATAACCAAATTGTGAAGCATCACAGAAGAAAATAAAACCAGAAACAACTGACTGATGGGGACCCAGCTGTGTATCTGCAATGTGAAAGACGAGTCAAACTTCTGCACTTAGTGCTATGCTTTCAGTTTTCATTATATTCCTGTTCTTTTTGTAATATTTCTGCTGGAAAACTTACGATCGGCACGGATCTGTGACTGAAATATTGTCAGATCTACTGTAGTTTCTGCAAATGTGCATGTAGTTGTTTTAGTGTTGAGGTAATGGGGGCGTTTAGTGAAAAAGTTGCACAAAATACTTGTAGTAATTCAGTTTTGTGCTTTGGTCCCGAGAATATCCGGACTTATCCTAAACTAAGCGTATAATAACACAACAATTATCTCAAATTTACTTTAAACTTAATATTTTAGATTGCGTTGGTATATGACCATATTGGTATATGCTTAAAAAAGGGCTTTTTAAATGATTTTACACTAAGAATGAACACTGGAGAAGCCTTATCTATTGGTGTCCAGCAGAGCCGCTTGTGTGCATCGAGGGTTTGCAAGCGAGTTTATGTGGGTGCTAACAGTTTGTTTGCTTGTTTGTTTTTCTAAAAAAATTTTGTAATTTAGGGTTTGAAAATGGAGGGTTGAACTGGTTGTTGTCAATGTTGTCTCATCAGAACGGTATTTTGTCTGAAATGGAAATGTATGGAAATAAATGTACTAACACAAGAACATCCAGTGGGATTATGTGTATATTTATGATTTTGTATTCAGCTCGTACATTTACTCAAACAAATTGATATAGGTTTCCCTCCATTTAAACAATGTGGAACAAATCTAACGCAAAGTTTCTCGGGAGAACGCAAAAGCATTGACATTTTACATTAGGGCTTCCGTAGTAAACCGACAACTTTTGAATATTCATGCATGCTCCACCCAGTGGACATTTAGCTGCTTTTGAACAGGCTGCTTTTAGCTATACTTCCCATTGAAAATAGTTCCTGCGAGTCTGCAGCTGGACAGAAGCACAACTTCCGCATTCATACCAACCAGCTTTCAGTGCGTTGTCAACGCTGCATGCAGATAAAACGTGAAGAGAAGCGTAATGGAGCTGTTTTTCGCATAGGTGAGTATGATCTCTTCATGCACAGTTTACAATCACGTGACTGCCTGGCGCGGATCGAAACTTCCAGAGAACTGCAGCACCTGTCTGTCAATGTTCAATCTGTTTCAAGCCATAATGTTTAGATCACATCTAACAAGAAGAACAACAAACGTATGAGAACAAACTGCAAGTTTTGGGCGCTTGTGATCCATGTACAGCGCATGCATCAGTGATATAAGTATAGCTATACACCTGAGGCAATGATGAACATAAAAGTTCTTAATTCAAGTTTATATATTTAGATTGTGTTTTTCCAAAAAAAAAAAAACAGCATATGCTGGTTAGGTATGTTTTGACGCTGGGATGCTGGTTTAAGCTGGTGCTTTTGCTCGTTTATGCTGGTCCTTTGCTGGTTTAAGCTGGTCCTTTGCTGGTTTAAGCTGGTCCTTTGCTGGTTTAAGCTGGTCCTTTGCTGGTTTAAGCTGGTCCTTTGCTGGTTTAAGCTGGTCCTTTGCTGGTTTAAGCTGGTCCTTTGCTGGTTTAAGCTGGTCCTTTGCTGGTTTAAGCTGGTCCTTTGCTGGTTTAAGCTGGTCCTTTGCTGGTTTAAGCTGGTCCTTTGCTGGTTTAAGCTGGTCCTTTGCTGGTTTAAGCTGGTCCTTTGCTGGTTTAAGCTGGTCCTTTGCTGGTTTAAGCTGGTCCTTTGCTGGTTTAAGCTGGTCCTTTGCTGGTTTAAGCTGGTCCTTTGCTGGTTTAAGCTGGTCCTTTGCTGGTTTAAGCTGGTCCTTTGCTGGTTTAAGCTGGTCCTTTGCTGGTTTAAGCTGGTCCTTTGCTGGTTTAAGCTGGTCCTTTGCTGGTTTAAGCTGGTCCTTTGCTGGTTTAAGCTGGTCCTTTGCTGGTTTAAGCTGGTCCTTTGCTGGTTTAAGCTGGTCCTTTGCTGGTTTAAGCTGGTCCTTTGCTGGTTTAAGCTGGTCCTTTGCTGGTTTAAGCTGGTCCTTTGCTGGTTTAAGCTGGTCCTTTGCTGGTTTAAGCTGGTCCTTTGCTGGTTTAAGCTGGTCCTTTGCTGGTTTAAGCTGGTCCTTTGCTGGTTTAAGCTGGTCCTTTGCTGGTTTAAGCTGGTCCTTTGCTGGTTTAAGCTGGTCCTTTGCTGGTTTAAGCTGGTCCTTTGCTGGTTTAAGCTGGTCCTTTGCTGGTTTAAGCTGGTCCTTTGCTGGTTTAAGCTGGTCCTTTGCTGGTTTAAGCTGGTCCTTTGCTGGTTTAAGCTGGTCCTTTGCTGGTTTAAGCTGGTCCTTTGCTGGTTTAAGCTGGTCATGTGCTGGCAAAGGACCAGCATAAACGAGCAAAAGCACCAGCTTAAACCAGCATCCCAGCGTCAAAACATACCTAACCAGCATATGCTGTTTTTTTTCAACAGGGTGGCCACATACCTTAAATTATATTGAATTTTTATGTATACAATGACAAAAATTTGTAATTGAACATTTTGTGTATTATTTTACATTAATAAGGAGCGGAACAACAAGACATTCTGCATATTGTGCTGTTGATTAAGACTTGAAATAGCAGACCAGTAAACATGCAGATCCATGACTTATAAACATTTTTGATTTGAAATGTGTAAAGAAGCAGCAAGTTGTTATCTTTTAATGAACAAAATGTCTCAATTAGTAGAGAGAGAAATCCACTCACAGTCCAGTCACACACAAGATGCGGCGAGGAAGCATGTCTCATCCTCCTCAATGTGAGTAATTCATGCCAACACCCATTTGTCTATCCATCCACACATCCATAATGTCCGTCTCTCTGTCTCTCTTATCTTTAGTATCAGACCTGAATATTATGCTGTTGGGTCTGACTGGAGCAGGGAAAAGTGCATCAGGAAACACCATCCTAGGTGGAGACAGAAAAACATTAGAAGAACGTAATTATTTTACGTCTGAGACCAAAATTTGTGCACCAGCACATACAGTGGTGGACGGACAAACTATCACTGTGATCGACACTGTGGGACTCTCTGATACAGCTGTGAAGATTACAGATGTTCAGACCCAAATAGAGCAGATAATGCAGAATACACCACTCGATGTGTTTCTGCTGGTGATCAAACTGGGTGAGACAAAGGAGAAACGTGAACCTGTGAAATGGATCCAGGAGAACTTTGGAGCAAAGGTCTTAAAACGCACAATAGTGCTCTTCACTCATGGAGATGAGTTAGGTGTGTCAATAGAAGATCATCTGGGAGAATGTCAAACACTGTGGTCAGTAGTTGATCAGTGTTCAGGAGCATTTCATGTTTTTAACAACAAAGATGAAGATCGAACTCAAGTCACTGAGCTTCTGGAAAAGATTGAGTTTCTGAGGAGGACGAATGGATACAGGAGATACACTGAGCAGGACTTTAAGAAGACTCAGAAAGATCTCTGGCTCAAGAAATGTGACATCTTCATAGTAGCAATAGCATTAGGAGCAGCAGCAGTCATTTTAGCTGGAGCAGCATTAAGAGGAGGAGAAGGTGTATTAGGAGGAGCAGATGTATTAAGAGCTGCAGGAGTAGGAGAAGCAGCTACGATGATGGCTTCAGTTGCACCACGTACAGGACCAGCAGCATTACTAGGAGCAGCAGGAGGTGCAGCTCTCCTGGCAGTAGCAGCTTGTGCTGGACTGTATTTTTTGGCAAGAAAATATCTCTCTAGAGAAAATGATAAAAGTGACTAAAATACTCTAGCATCATGCTGTATATAGCATGAGTAGAACAAGCACATTTGAAATAAATACATTTATCAAGTATGTTTTTTATCTTAGTAAAATAGTGTATTATATAGTATTATATAAAATAGTGGGGAAGTCGTGGCCTAATGGTTAGAGAGTCGGACTCGTAACCCAAAGGTTGTGGGTTCGAGTCTCGTACCGGCAGGGATTGTAGGTGGGGGGAGTGAATGTACAGCGCTCTCTCCCACCTTCAATACCACGACTGAGGTGCCCTTGAGCAAGGCACCGAACCCCCAACTGCTCCCCGGGTGCCGCAGCATAAATGGCTGCCTACTGCTCCGGGTGTGTGTTCACTGCTGTGTGTGTGCACTTTGGATGGGATAAATGCAGAGCACTAATTCCGAGTATGGGTCACCATACTTGGCCACATGTCACTTTCACTTCACTTTCACTATTATACTATCCTGAACAGTGGAGAAGCCTTGTGTAACTGTGTCCAGCAGAGGGCGCTGTGCCATGCCGTGAATGTGTGCGCATGCGTGAATGCGCAGATCTGCCTGTATGACTGCACGAACATATACAGGTTTTCGTTGCTTGAACTGACTGGAATTCTGACTGCTCCCTCCGTCATGACAAAAATGGAAATATGCAAACTAAATTAAGAGCTGAAACTGGTCTGAACTGCAATTTTATCTAATCAAAGCTGTCTTTTGTTCAAAAAGAAAATTTATGGAAATAAAAGTAATCAAGGTGATTTCATGCACTAGCCTATATATTAATAATCGCATGTATAATCCATCATCCCCCATTAAGGTCAAAATAAACTAGGCTGAAACTATGCTATTTCAAGGACAGTACAGCCCTTCATTTATTTATTTTTTCCTTTTTGTTCACATAAATGCTTTTGTTTTGCCTCTTCTAATCTGAGTGAGTTATTTTTTTTTTCAATAATAAAAAAAAGGCCCAAAAGCTATAAATGAAATGTCCCTCCTTTTATGAATAGCCTATAACAAATCGTTAGAGGCATTCATCATTCAAAGCCAATCAGCTTTCAGAATCACAATAGTGCGTCATCAAACCTGTAAACACAACAGGGCTGCGTTCAGTCCCGACAAAACGTTACAAAACGTTTTTTAAACGGAAACGGTGGTGCGTTGAACACCCTGTTCTGATGAAGCAAGAGTTGCAACTATGGCAGCTGAGAAGGCCATTCTTTGTGTTCTTTTTGAAGAATTTTCGGAGCCTGATTAAATCGGTATAAATACATGTTTAATACTGCAAAATACGCTCGATGTTACAGTTCAATTGTTGCGTATACCGAGCTGCAGCGGACACATATGTAAACGACTTTACTTGGACCCATTGTGCGAGCTGTCTCTTTAACCCTTTCACTGATGAGTTTAAAATATTCTAGAGGTCCCCCCAGAGTGAGATTTTTTTAGGCGACCATTATTTTAGAACGTTTCCCCTTACTGTTTCCATGGCGACGCGTCATGCTTGTCACGTGACACTGTCTGACAGATGGATTGCTTTTATTTCATTTTTCCTTTTTTATTCAAAGTATTCATAAACTTGCTTACCATGTCATCAACTATCTGATATTCCGATTCACAAATATGTGTAAATGAGTGTGTTTTGTCGTTTAAAAACCTTTCTAAATTATCTTGATCGTGATCTGTAACGTGAGATGGGTGCCGCCATGTTTGTTCGCGCTGCAGTTCAGAGAGTCCTGTCAGTCGATTTCATTTTCATAAATACATGCAAATAAGTGGCCGGTGAACTGGGAGAAGAATAGAGTGAACTTTATGGTTACTTAGACTATGTGTATCTGATATTAATAAAACATGTGGCTAATTATATTTGAATGGATTGTTATTGCTTCCATAAACATCCGTGTGTATTTTACTAACTCTAAATGTATTGTTTTACTAATACTTATGTGTATTTAAATGTCTGAAACCTAAAATAAACATCATGTGGTTAAAAACACTGCATAGTTGTGATTATATGACAAGTGCAGCGGCGTGAATTTGGCAGTTATGTGACGTCACCGAACATTCTAAATCCCATATGTGGGACCATACCGCTCAACAGGTTAATACCGCGTGGTTTATATACATGTTGCTGCTGATTGGGCTGACATTTTTGACACATCCACCAAACAAGAGAAAACATATCTCAAACCCCGTTGCACACCGTTTCCAGGAAACATGTCGTTCAACCCGGAAACTGTAGCCAGGGGCACCGCTAGCAATTTTGGGCCCTATGAAAGAATATGAGGTTGGGCCCCCTACCGCACCCATTCTGCACCAAACATACAAGCCAACCTAGCTATCCAAAATCTTTGTCTGCAATTTAATAATACTGGCCTATTACTTTTGCTATTGCTTTTGACCAGTAGGTATCAGTATTTAGAGACCTACCCATAGCCGCGGGAACATATTTTATCTGGGGGGGGCTTGATGTTGAAGGGCGGGGCCGCAGTGGGGGATTTTAAACAAAATCCTAATATTAAACAGCCCAAACACTTATAGATGAACATACAAATTAATGAAGACAGAGTTATATGAGAACGAATATATATTTGTGCTTTTGTGATTTTAGCTCAATAATATTTTTTTTCTTTAATATTTTCATTATTTTAAGGGGATTTTACTAAATATTAACCTCTAAATTATGCACCATTTATCATCTGCAATATCAGGGTGTAACCTCTAGATGGCTGTGTAGCCCTATATAATAATTAATAATTTAATAATAATAATTGATGCATTTAACAGACGCTTTTATCCAAAGTGACTTACAGTGCATTCAGGCTATACATTTTTTACCAGTATGTGTTCCCTGGGAATTGAACCCACAACCTTTTGCGCTGCTAACACAATGCTCTACCACTGAGCCACAGGAACATATTTATAGTATATATAAATACATATAAACTGTTTGCTGCAGAGTGAGAACTCTAAAGCACGTTACTTGTATCAGGTTATTAACTGATATATTTTCAGACAACATTAAAGACTACATTAATAAAAGTTGAAATTTAAATGTTGATTTGAAGTGTCAGTAATTATTATTGTAGTCAAATCTGGACACAGAGAAAGCATTTTCTTTTTTCTTTTTTTTTTTCATTTTCAGTGGTGAAAAACGTAACCTATTGAATTGACTATCAGGTAGTGGTTGGCTAAGCAACTAGCGCTGACATTAAAGCAAAGGAAGCTCCGTGAATAAACATATACCTTTCTTTTCGAAGAACTGGGTGAGTAATTGTTGGCCCATTTTCTCTCTCTCTGCCCTCTGTAACCTCTGTTTTCGTTTTTGATGACCGGACTTACTTCTTTGTCGAACTCGAAGACATCTCTAATTTGACAGTTTACCATCTGATCTCACTCAGTGACTCTAGTGCCCCTGGTGAAGATACACTTTCAAATGTAGTCAAAATATCAATAAAATACAGCCACAAAAGATCTAAAAGGAAGTGAGACTGAACGACTGGAACATATAGTCTATGAATTTGCCATAATGGAGGAGTGTAGGATAGAGTTCATCACACAGGTGAGTAGTTAGATGAAATCTCTCCATTCATGTAATAATGTTTATAATGCTCATAGTCTGTATATAGTCTGTGTTTGGCGTTGCGTGATTTGTTTAGTTAATTTACTAGATTGGCGTCTTCGCCATTGTATTAATTATGAAGGCTATTTAAGAAATTGTTGTTTGTGTACAGGAGCATATTTATAATATTTGTAAAAATCAAACCTGCTACAATCTTTTATTAGCTCGATAAATAGCCTATTAATTTACATATCAGTCCCCAAATTTTTTGTTTGTTTTTATGCTTTTTTTTAAATTACATTTTAATCATGAAAATCACTTCTTACTTTAATCTTGAAATCATTTTACCTTATTACTTTCTTTCCTTTTTGCATTTTTTCTCATTGGCCAGATGAGGGAGCCACATCATCTGACAAATCTTTTTGTTAAGACACAATCTCATTTTTTCTTGATAAAAATCTTGTCAGAACTTTCTGAGTTCTTCAGTGTCACCTCACTTCCTGTCACCATGGAGACACGTGACTAGTCCTCTCAAGCTCTTTAAGCCTTCAGCATATGAATAACCATCTTCTCTGCCAAACAGCCAGCATGTGTTTGACTTCTACATGTGCGCGTGCAAAGATTCACAGCAATATTTAAATATATGCAGATTCCCTCATTGCAGTAAAGTAACTCCTGCATGTTCCTATCTCATCCCAAAGAAAGATTCATAAACAGTGGTTTATTGCTAGCACTGTGGCATCCTGAGCATTTTTATGTGCACCATGAGAATGTCAAAAACTACTACTGAGATTTGAGGGTTGATGTGTGTTAAAGCTCCAGAGAAGCGGATGTATTTGGATTTTCACTCAACATTTTGGTTCCCATAATCTGGACTCTCTGGAGGAGGAGAGAGGATGTGAGAACCACCCGCAGGAACATGGGTCTGACTTATGCATTATAAAACATTATAACATTCTGAGTTAAACATACAATCACATTGTATCTGTGATCAGATTTGAGAATAAGGTCTCTGATTTCATGACTACGTTGTTTATTATTGCATCTTGATAAAACATAAAAAGTGAGCAATCATTTGCACTCCATTATAATATATTATATAATACATTATAAATCCCCAAATAAGCTGAATGTTTCTGAATGAATGATTGATTGGATCACATATAATGAGATAAATTATAAGTTGCACATTTGTGAATCTTTTAGCATCGTGCTTTAGCGGTTTCCCAGCTAACAAAAGCATGTTCTAAGAACATTTTGCTAGGTAATCATTAAGTTATTTAATATTTAGTTCTCTGAAACTACAAAACATCCAGTTTTTGAAATGTTTTAGAATTGTTTGTTTTTTTCTCGGTTATGAGAATGTTAAAGTGCCCCTATTATGGATTTTTGAGAATTAGGCTACCTTTCATGCAGTGTGTAACACAGCTCTAAGTGAATGAAAACATCTTGCAAAGTTTTAAATCTGAAAGTGCATCGTGTATAAAGTTAAGAAAGAGTCGACTCTGAATCATTGAAAGGAGTCGTTTTTAAAACGAATCCCAAGCCGTTTCATGTTGATGTCAACATGAAATATTAGCATATTGCCCGCCCACTTGTTGGTCTTTTTGCGTTGGTCTGAATGAAAATGCAAATTCATTCTTTGCCACTAGGTGCCGCTTTTGGAGCAGTAAAATAGCGGTTTCCCCGGTAACGCTGTACACAAAGCAGCACTGCGCTCACAAACGCTGCTTTATCAGGCATTACAGGCGAGATGAAATGAAAATGAGACCAATCGGACCAATCACCGCAGATTAGCGTCATGCAAAGGAGGGGTTTGGAAAAATGAATCGTTAAACGAATCGTTTGGGAGTCATTGAGCAAACAAGGTTAAAAAAATGCATATTATAAGACAATTAAAGTGTTTTTTGACCTTGCATGCATGTCAACCTGTTGTTGGGGACTCCCAAAACCAAAATATGAACCTTTCATAACCCATAATATGGGCACTTTAAGAGAACATTTCATTTTATTCATTTTGAAAACATTGGGAATGTTACTTTTGAATGTTCTCTGGACATTCTGAAACTAGTAACATTAAAAAAAAAAAAAAAACATTCCATGAACAATGTATAAATACTGCTTTTTGCAAGCGTTTTAAAAACATTATTATAGACCAGAGAACTTTAAACAAACGATACTTGAAAAATATTCATGGATAACGTAAAGAGAATAAAGAGAATGTTATCAGAACGTTTCCTGTTAGTTAGGTTAACAATCTAACACTTACTTTTACTTGAGAAATTTACTTTTATTTCCTTTAAAACATGGTTTTGTAACAATTTCATCATCTTCTCTGGACACATCATCTGATTTGTGTTACACATATTATGCTTATAAGACAATCAATGTTCAGTAATTTTATTAAAACTGATAACAAAATTTGATCTGAACTGATCTGGAAAATTACAACTTTGCTGCAGCGACACTGTTATTGGACTAAATTGAATCAAGGTAGAACTAAATTGAGCTGAATAACGGCACTGTTGTCTTCTGTAGAGCGGCAGCTGAAATTATCTCATAATTTCACATTAAATCTGATATTGTTCTATTTATTCATGTGAAGCTGCTTTGAAACAGTCTAAGCACCTTTTAAATAAATGTGTACTGGTTTGTTTGTTGAGTATCTGTCAGTTACTGAACCGCAGGACTTCTTGCTTTCAGTCACTTCGCTTTTCTGTGTGAATTAATCTACAGTACATACATGTGTCAGGCAGATGTCTTTGGCTGTCGTGTTCACCCGGGGATTCTGGGAAATAATGGCTATTAATGTGCTCTCATGTTGCTGCTCTCCATGTTTAAATGCAAACAGATGTCATCCGTATCAAAACTTATTTTGTAAATCAACATAAGTATACGATTGCTGCTCACAGGAGAGAAGCACACTTGATTATTCACATCTGCAATATTAATATCTCTGTAAACTCAAAGAGCAATTTATCCTAATGTAATAGTTTGAACTGTTAAGAAATGGTTCCTAAAGGGGATTTTCGCATAGAAGAATCATTTCATCTCCGAGAACCTTTAAATGATCAATTCTTTAAATAACACTTTTTTTCGAAGTGTAAAGAAAATGTTTCCACTGTAAAGAACTTTTTCATTGTTCCATTGATGTTAAAAGTTTCTAAAGAGTTTCTAAAGAAAAAGAAAAACCTGATGAATGGTAATTTTTTCTTATATCAAGCTGTATAAAGATGTGCATCTCAAACGACTTTTGTTGTTCTTTGACATTTGATGTTGATCTCCTGTGTCTTTTTTCTCCACACGCACTGGAGACTTTTTTATCCAGACGGCGTGATTGTGAATCTGTCCTGAGAACATCTGGCCAGCTGTGAAACATCCAGGTGCTCTTTTGTGAAGATCAGATGCGCAGTGTTTGTTTTCGTCTTCCTCTGTGATGTCCTCACATCAGCACTATTCTTCACTGTTTGACGTATCACACACGCGTCAGGGATGCTGGCCTGTTGCAGGGCTTTCTGTAAGTCTTCTGAACATCATTGATTTCTCTGCATCTTCTTACAGGACACCCACTCCTACAGAGAGGAGCAACAGCCCTGAACTTTCTGTATTTATAGATCGTTTGTCTTACTGATCAACATTTGCAATGCTAACACTCTCCATCTTTATACAAGTTGATCATAATGTTGGTGCTCTGAGATCTCTGATGTTTGAGGTACTGTGTGGTTCACATCAGGTAATGTGAATGGCAAATGAAGAAATTTATTATTTATTATTTTTTTCCTGCATCTTTTGTTCACCCCTGAACAAGGCTTGAATATTCTCAAGGTTTTTTTCTTTGGGAACATCTTAAGGTGCTTTTCCATGCTGCATTCACCTTTGGTTTGCCTGCTGGCGAGTTTGTAAGGCTTACTATAATTCAGAAATGTAACGCTGTTTTGAAGCAATGATGAGAAATAATACATTGAAATAAATGAAAGTAATGTTTAATTAAATCTTGCTGACAGTGTTCATTTATTAGCCTTTTTTTTTTTAGTCATAGCTTTGGTTGAAAATTAAAAGTAACGCTGTTTTGAAGCAATGATGAGAAATAATACATTGAAATAAATGAAAGTAATGTTTAATTAAATCTTGCTGACAGTGTTTATTTATTAGCTTTTATTTTTTAGTCATAGCTTTTGTTGAAAATTAAAATATCCTTTACATTTAGTTAATTTTTCATCATGTTATATACATTAATTTTAGTCCGTTTTACTACTAAAAAGGCATCTAAGTTTAGTTGATGAAAATACTTGTCAACAAAGTTCAATGATTATTATTCAGATTATAAATGCATTTTTTAAATTGATGAAATTGTTTGTAGATTTATCTTCTTCAGAAAACATGCATTGAGTGTTATTTTAGTATAATTGAGATTGTATTATAGTTTTTTATTAATATTTTGGATCGCTTTTTACTTTTATATTTTCCATTTTCTTTTTAGTAGAATTTTGTTGTTTTTCTTATTTTTTATAAGATAATATAGTAATTTTTCTGTTTGTAGATTTATCTTCTTCAGAAAACATGCATTGAGTGTTATTTTAGTATAATTGAGATTGTATTATAGTTTTTTTTTTATATTTTGGATCGCTTTTTACTTTTATATTTTCCATTTTCTTTTTAGTTGAATTTTGTTGTTTTTCTTATTTTTTATAAGATAATATAATAATTTTTATAATTTTGTTTTTTCTTATTATACCAGTTTTTCATATTTTATTTCCATTATAGTTTTAGTTATTTGATTAAATAAAGTTAAACTAAATTGTAAATGTTCCTTTGTAAACTAGCCGAAAAAAGTATTTTATGTAATGAAAATGTTTTTTTGTTTTGTTTGTTTCAGTTTTTCAGTTAGCTGTAATAACCCTTGTGCAATGAGCATTAATGTCTTGTTATTGTTTGTCAACAGTACTAAAATAGTTTAGTTATCATCATGATGCAGGTTATACATTTTTGCTATTGTTAACAAAATTGTTAATATTGATAATTGTTGTCAGTAATTTAATTGAGGTTAACACTGCCTGCTGTTTAGTGGCTTAGTTAACTTATGACTGAAAATATCTCTTTAAACGTTAAGGAAAGTGTTTTAGTTTCTAATATGAGTAATCTTCATGGATTTAATCACACGAATGGCACGGCGGGTCTTACGTTAATAAGCCAGACTTATGTTTTAAGAGATTAAGAGGCCCCAGCAGCTCATTTCTTTGCCCTCTATGACCCTTTGCTTGAAGGAGCCACACAGTACAGAACTGAACTCTTACAGTAAGAACTCCAGAAAGTTTCTGTGGAGACAAGAGTAATGCGATAGGGGGCTGTTGGGGATATTTACAGTGCCTGTCAAAGTAAAACTCAATGAGATTTTTATGGAGCTGTTCTAGTCAGCTGGATTTATTTCTCTAGATTTCTTACCACATATCTAAACGATTTGACCATACATCTAGTTGACTAGAATTCCTTTATAGAGTTAAGGTTAGACTTATGCCACAGTAACTGATGAATTAAGCAAGTATGGTCATGTTTAATCGTGCTTTTTGTGTTCGCGTGCCCACAATCAGTGGCGTGTCCACAAGGGTGGCACGGGGTGGCAACTGCCACCCTTAAAATGAGCTTTGCCACCCCAGTTGCCACCCCAAAGCAGCGTATGGGATCGAAGTGCATTGAGAGCGGAGCAGCGTGATTTTAACTGAAGCGGGGATCTTTTGAAAGTCGGAGAATTCTGCTTTTCGCTCGCTCTCAGAGTGCTCCACTACCGCTCAATCACTAGCACAATTAATGCCAGAACTATAGCCGTTCTAAACTAGTTCTGCCTACAAGGATTGTACTGCACGCACACATGTACAGACACATAACGGATCACTCACACACAGAAACAAAAAAATTTGTCAACGCTGCCCTGTGATTTGTCAATAAAATCTTTTATGTTTTATAACTGCTTAACTACAGTGTGACCAATATATGGCCATCAGGAGTTCATGGGGGTATTATACAATGCTTGATTTTTGCTGTGGCATGAAAAATTGTGGGGGGGGCGGGGGTGGGGGGTCGCATCTTTGACACTTTTTTCACCATTGACTTCCAGAAAATTTTCTGACGGTTACTGTTAGGCAGTGCTGGGAAGGTTACTTTGTAAATGTAATAGGTTACCGTTTTCAGGTTACCCTATTTAAAATGTAATACGTAGTGTAATTATTTCAATTGCTTTATTAAAGTAATGTAACTGATTACATTGGGTTACTTTTTGATTACTTTTCTAAATTAAAAATATTTTCTACTGTTAATCATTTTGAAACATTTAAAGCAGCTCTTGCCCCCTCTTTGCCACCCCAAGTATAAAATCCTGGACACGCCCCTGCCCACAATCATTGGAGGATTGTTGGATTTTTCATTAAAAGCGTATCAGAGGAGCTGAGCAGTTGCTTACAGTGACCTTTCCACATTCATCGGCTGGAGACCGACACGTCACGCTGAGAGCCAAATGAAATGAGCGCTATAGAAACACAAGAACTCTGTATGACCTTCTCAAATCTATTTATTCCTCACGCGTTTGTCTGTAAGTGTGCTTTATGTGTCCATAGGCACATGATCAACGTAAGATGCTCATCAGCGCTAATAAAGTTGAGTGAAAGAAGGAAGGACGTCCTACTCTTCTGTCGCAGGCCACAGAAAATAGATTCAGGAGCATCATTCAATTTTTCACTAATGAAGTGTCATTATCAGCCCTTGAAGTCGGCCGCTTATTTCATTACCTCAGTGAGAAGTGTGTGTGTGTGGGTGTGTGTGTGTGTGGTCTCGGCTTTGATAGATGCGACCGGTTTCTCTGTGTTCGACAGAGATTTCTGTGCCAAACGTCAATATGGGCACAAAAACGTCTTAGTAATGACTTTCTGTCCTCTCACGCATGACTCTTAGGCCGGGCCCCTGACAGCACTGACACTAGTCTTCTCCATTCTGTGTGTTATTGATCAGGTACATCTAAAACATCTCGAATTACCCTAATGAGCACTAGATCAGACGTTTTGTGGCTGCTGCAGATTGAAATCGACACTATGTTCACTTTAAAGAAGCAAACAAGAACATCTGACACTTACACGAGTGGCACACTGAATCACATCTCGTGCCTCATTAATACACAAAAGACGACAGTTATGGTAAGATGGTTGATCATGCTTATATGAGCGTGTTTCCATGAAAACTATTTTAGTGCATGCAATTTAATGCAAAACAATAAAACATATGCTTATGGCATATCACCCAAAAATGAACTTGCCTTCATGTCGTTCCAAACTGGGTATAACTTTCTTTCTTTTGTGGAACGCAAAAGATGATCTTTGAAAAACATCACTGTGTCCATACGATGAATGTCAACGCTCTTCAAAATATCTTCTTTTATGTCCCATGGAAGAAAGAATGTCATACAAAGTTTGGAATGACATTAAAGGGATAGTTCACCCAAAAATGAAAATTCTGTCATCATTTACTCACCCTCATGTCGTTCCAAACCTGTATGAGTTGCTTTCTTATGTTGAACATAAAAGAAGATATTCTGAAGATTGCTGGTAATCAAACAGTTGGTGATTGCCATTGACTTCCATAGTAGGGAAAAAAAATACTATGGAAGTCAATGGTAACCACCAACTGTTTGATTACCAGCAATCTTCAGAATATCTTCTTTTATGTTCAACATAAGAAAGCAACTCATACAGGTTTGGAACGACATGAGGGTGAGTAAATGATGACAGAATTTTCATTTTTGGGTGAACTATCCCTTTAAGGTGACTAAATCATGACAGAATTTTCATTTTGGGTGAACTATCCCTTTAAGAGCCTACTGAAAATATTATACCATTTTTAGGTGATCAGACTAGTTTGTTGCTGATCTGAGGTAGTCTACCGGGTCTAAGTACTTACCAGATCCAACTTGAACAATAAAAGTACCAGTTTAGACTTTTTAGAGCCCTCAGGAATTATCATATACCAGTTTAAGGTGATCAGACTGGTTTGTTGCTGGTTCAAAATCCAAATCAATAGACCCAACTCTAACCAGCTACCAGCCTACTTGGTGTAAGATGGTCGTTTATGGTCCTTTAAAAGCCCTCAGAAAATATCAGATTATACCAGATTAAGGTGGTCAGGATGGTTTGTTATTGGTCTAAGATGGTCTACCAGCTTTAACTAGCTACCAGGTCCAACTCTGGCCATAAATGGCCAGCTTAGACCTTCAAGAGTCTTCAGGAAATATATCATTACCTGTTTTAATTTGTCATCCTGGTTTGTTGTTGGTTAAAAGGGGTAGACCATCTTTAACTATATACCAGCTCCAACTTGGACCATAAATCACCTGCTTAGACATTTATAAGCCTACAGGAAATATCAGATCATACTAGTTTATGGTGGTCAGACTGGTTTGTTGTTGGTCAAAGGTGGTTTACCAACTCTAACTAGCTACTAGTTCCAACTTGGACCATGAATGACCACCTGAGACCAGCCTAGACCTTTAAGAGCATGCACAATATATATAATCAGGTTAAGGTGGTAGTCAAAGATAGCCTACCAGCTCTAACCAGCTACCAGCCCACTTGGACCATAAATGACCAGCTTAGACTTTTAAAAGCCCTTGGGAAATATTATACCAGATTAAGGTGATCAAGATGGTTTGTTATTGGTCTGAGATGGTCTACCAGCTTTAACTAGCTACTAGGTCCAACTCTGACCATAAATGACCAGTTTTGACTTTTAAGAGCCTGGAGGAAAAAAGCAGACCAGTTTTAGGTGGTCATCTGTTTGTTGCTGATCTGAGGTGGTCTGCAGCTCTAACCAGCTACCAAGTCCAACCTGGACCATAAATGGCCAGCTTAGACCTTCAAGAGCATTCAGGAAATATATAATTACCAGTTTTAATTTGTCATCCTGGTATGTTGTTGGTCAAAAGTGGTAGACCATCTCTAAGTAGATATCAGCTCCAACATGGGCCATAAATCACCAGTCATTTAAGAGACTACAGGAAATATCAGATAATTTAATATGGTAGTCAGACTGTTTTTTTTGTTGTTGTTGTTGTTGGTTAAAGGTAGTCTACCAGCTCTTACCAGCTACTAGTTCCAGCTTGGACCATGAATGACAAGCTTAGGCCAACCTAGACCTTTAAGAGCCTACAGGGAATATCCGATCATATAGTATGGTAATCAGACTGTTTTTGTTGGTCAAACGCAGTCTACCAGCTCTTACCAGCTACTAGTTCCAACTTGGACCATAAATGAACAGCTTAGACCGTACATGCCAACAGGAAATACCAGATCATACCACTTTTAGGTGGTCAAGTTAGTTTATAGCTGATCCAAGGTAGTTTACAAGCTCTAACCAGCTTCCAGCTCCAACTTGGACCATCAATGACCAGCTTACACTCTTAAAAATAAATGTGCTTCAAAAGGTTCTTCAAGCGATGCCATAGAAGGACCATTTTTGGTTCCACAAAGAAACATTCAGTCAAAGGTTATTTAAAGAACCATCTCTTTCTTACCTTTTTATAATCTGAAGAACCTTCTTTCGCCACAAAGAACCTTTTGTGAAGCAGAAAGGTTCTTCAGATGTTAAAGGTTCTTTATGGAACCATTTAGACAAAAAGGTTCTTCTATGGCATTGTGAAGCACCTTTATTTTTAAGAGTGTAGGCCATCTTAGACATTTAGGAGCCTACATTATATATCATATCATACTACACTGTAAAAAATCAAAAGATGAGAAAACTTCAAAGTTTAATGCAACCAGCTTCTGCAGATTTTTAAGTTTTCTCAAGTTGTTTTTGAAGGAGATAGGAGAATATATATAAGGAGAATATATCGTACCAGTTTTAAGTTGGCAGCCTGGTTTGTTGTTGGCCATAGGTGGTATACCAACTCTATCTAGCTACCAGTTCCAACTTGGACCATAAATGACCATCTTAGACCTTCTAAATATGTGAGACTGACTCATTTAAAGCCCACTGCTAATGGAAATGTGTATGTTCTCCAGAGTGCCTCCATGATGATTATGGGTGTTAACCTGATTAGAGAGAGAGACACTAAAGAAAGCGAGCTGTAATGAGAGAGCGATATCATGTGTAATGGATGTGATATTGTGCACATTACGTTACATTATGTCTGCCATCTGTCACTCAGTCTTCTGCGAGCTGTTAGAAACTCTCATGTGTATTATGGTAAATCTCCACGGAAACGGCCTGCAAAACACACTGGAGGATTGGATTGCGGTTTTGTTCGGCGTAGGAGGCTGATAAGTCACCTTCACGACCACCGGCGACGTCTGAGTGCTAGCCTGAATCAAGGTTTTTGAAGCATACTGATGTCGTGGTTTTTGTTCAGAGTGGCCGTGATGATTCATAGAACATGCATTTATTCTCCAAACCATCGCGAGTTTGTCAGTGGTTGGTGGAGGGCTGCCTACTTCATATTTAATCTCCCTTATTTGCAAATCTCTGTGTTTATGTGCTAAAAATGTGCTATATGTGAAATCGGAGCGTGCTGATGAGGTTTGTGGCCCACACACGTGCCCACACAAACACGTAAAGACATATTTCGATTAAACTGTGGGATATTAAACTACAACAACGCAATCAATTGACAACACTCGAGGATGTATTTGTGCTTCCTGAGAGGTGTCGAGCTCCAGAAAACCTTCGTATCGAGAGCTTTAATTACAGGGTCTGTGAACTGCTGTGTAATTATGCCATTTCAATAACATCTATAAGAGCTTTTAGTCATGAATAAGTGTTATTCCCACTGATCATCTCATAATACACACAAACCCTTAAAGGGGTCGCATCAGACGTGTTTTTCTTTACATCCTCTCTTGCTCTGAAGTTCTCTTATTTTTGTGCATAAATAATTTTTTAATACATGTAGTTACAGCCCTGAAAGGCAATTTGCATCAGTAGAGCATTTCAGTATCAGCTATAATGTGAAAAACAGCATGAATTAGAGATTATGCTTAGTAAAATAATACTTTAATGGCACTTGTGTGTGTGTGTTAGTTATACATTTTATATTATATATACACTGTTAGACATTTCAAAGGGTTTTTACAGTAATTTACTGGCAATACTGGCAACTGCCCCGTGGGTTCCGTGTCTTCCTCGGATGCGAGCGGCACGACGCAACACGACAAAAGACAATATAGAACCCATTATAATCAGCGATACTATCTACAATGGATGCGGACAGTAAAGTGATGCCCCAGTATATTTCTGACGTACAGATGTACTCCAAGTACTCGCGCTGTTTCTGACACGAAGGGCAAACGTATTTGCCAATCATTACAAGCGATGTAACACGTCCAGTATAGTCAGTCCCAAGCTGTTGAGGCGTTGTAGACACGGTGCGGGACAAATCTTGTCAATCCAAATGTAAGAAGTGAGGAAAATTAAACAACCTCAATGGAATGGAGGCCAATACGGCAAATACAGTAGTATACAGCAATTTAAAAAAATACAGTAAGTCACTGTATATGGAGTTTGACGTCACAGAAAATTCCCATGATGCGATGTAACTAGTCTGTCCCAAGCTGTTGTGGCGTTGTAGACACGGTGCAGGACAAATCTTGTCAATCCAAATGTAAGAAGTGAGGAAAATAAAACAACCTCAATGGAATGGTGCCACAGAGTCAAAATACAGTAGTATACAGCAATTTTTAGTAAGTCACTGTATGTGGAGTTTGACATCACAGAAAATTCCCATGATGTAAAGGGTATTACAGTTACTTACTGTAAATGGAATTTGCAGTATTATACTGGGGGATATACAGTAAATAACTGTAGAAATTACAGAAATGTCTAACAGTGTACATTTTTTAATGTAAAAACCTTAAAACCCCTACAAGTGTGGTTTTATTCACAAAATAACAGTGTCTCTTGTACATTCATTCATTCAATCATTAATTTATACTTATTTAGTATGTATAAAATTTAGACTGGGACTTTCTCACATTTTACTTTTCTAGTGATAAGGAATAATAGTTTATTTCCTTCATTCTCTGTATTATCTCACCATGAAGTTGCTGAATTCATAAAAAGTGTTGAATATGTCAATTTGGGTGGTTATATGCTAATTTAATTAGGCCTCTGACATACAAAAATCAAGGATTTCAAAAGAAAAAATAAATTTTCTGCTAAGTTGCAATAAATGATGGGGGAACTTGTGAAAGTTTCTGTACATTTTCATTGCTCATCAGACCCTTTTATGTAAAAAGCTGAAGGATAATTTGATTTCATATGATTTGAGCTCTACATTTAGTGCTTTTAAGAGCTGCTTGAGGCAATGCAGCATGATTTGTTCTGTGAAGACAGGACACTTCACTGACTTCTGTGAAATGCAGATGTTGAGCTTCTGTTTTACATGAAAGTGAAATAGGATGGTGATTTTTAAATGCAGAGCTCCATATGTATGTATTTATTTATTTATTTGTTTGCCTTTTTACTTTTTATTTCTTTATATGTCTTTTATTATGTTATTTATTTTATTTTATTTGCATATTTAGTTTCATATTTGTTTATTTCTTTTTTCCTTTTCAGTGCTTGCCTAAAAAAGATCACCATTCACTCTCCTTGAAAGCAGTAGCTTGGATGTTTATATCTGTCTTCAGTGAAGCAGAAAATGAGAAGATCATACTGGCTCAGTATGACATGAGGTCAGTAAATGATGGCAGCATTTGCATTTCTGGGTGAACTACCCTTTAAAGCGTCTGGGCTGCTGACACAGAGGTTACTGGTGATCTCCAGTAGTAGTAATTGAGATCATACTCCTGCTCTATCAGCATTGTGCCCTTGAGCAAGACACTGAACCCTCGACCCCGGCAATTAGTGCTAAACACTTGAGCTCACATACTGTATGATGGAAGTGTGTTTTTTTTATTTATTTATTTTTATTTATTTATTTATGATCAGTGCAGTTACACATTCATTGGTGCTTAAAAACTAAAATATTTTATTTAAAATACAGTAAAAAGAGTAAAATTGTGAAATATTATTACAATTTAAAATAATTGTTTTCTATGTTAATATACTGTAAAATGTAATTTATTCCTGTGATCAAAGCTGTATTTTCAGCATCATTACTCCAGTCTTCAGTGTCACATGATCTTCAGAAACCATTCTAATATACTGATTTGCTGCTCAAGAAACATTTCTGATTATTATCAATATTGAAAACAGTTGTGCTGCTTCAGATTTTGGTGGAAACCGTGATACATTTTGTTTTTCAGGATTCTTTGATGAATAGAAAGTTCAGTACAGCATTTACTTGAAATAGAAATCAAACGGTTGATTTAATGAAGACACCAAGGTCAACTACACAATAAGCTGTCCGACAGCTCTCGTCCTCTTTCCATATGTTCAGCAGATCTACTGTTTTTATGCCGTGATGTCCTGACTCGTGTGTTTCACTATAGGAGTGGCTGATGCTAGTGACATTTGCTAATTCAGCAGAAGCTCCCAGATGTCGAGATTAATTCTCTTTTATTCTGTCTGTATACGGTGTGCTTTATGAAGCCGTACCTACTCTGTGTTGTCTTGCCTGGAGTGGCTCTGATCTGAAGATCTCTGAGGGTTCGGTTGAGATCTATACCGCGAGGCTGAGATACACGTGTGCTGTGAATTCAGATCACATCCGAATGCATCACCACGCACAATCATGGTCTCTGGCTGTGTTTGGAATCGCCTACTATGAATATTGTATTTGCAGAATATAGCACAATATACAGCATATATAACTTCTTCATGCATGCCTTAAGGAAAATCATCATTTGCACAAAGATATGGCCGCACAATTTAGGGTGAAAAAAATCCAATTCTGTTTCTATGATTTAAAAAAAAATATATATAAAAATAAATAAATATTGCACTAATTGATAATTGATCATTTATTTAACCCTACAGAAAGGCCGCCCTTTTCCAAATTAACTGATTATCAGTAGCAGTTTGTAACAATTCTTTTCTTGAAACATTATTTGTTCGGAATAATGAGGTCATGTGACAACAGTGTAGCATTCAATAATGTTGCAATGCTTGTTGCATAATGCATACTATTTTTTTCATGTCTAAAGCTGTTGACAAACATGTTAAGCAGCCGAGGGTCAAAGGTCATTATAATTTGCATGAGCTGTTCTGCGGTATACAGATATGTTTTGTTTGTTTTTATGTACAATTGGAATAAATCTGTAGAAACTGGGACAGTTAAACAGCTGTAAAGAATATATTTACATGATGCTCACAGTCTGTTCAAGGGGATTTTGGGGACGAAGTGTGATATGCATATATATATATGTGTGTGTGTGTGTGTGTGTGTGTGTGTGTGTGGTTTGGACAGGCTTTAGTATCATATATCCTGGTTCTATATATGCTGAGATACTCAATACCTGAGCGTTTCATACAAAGCCTGATCTGAACCTGAGAGCTGATGCTAGACTAGAGACGGCAGCTTGAACCATTCTTATGCCATTGCCAAACATAGAAGCACAAATACAAGTATTGATAATGCATTTATATGATATTATTTTCAGAACTGGCTAGATCGCAGAAAGCCTTTATGGCAGAATGGAGAAATGTGTGTTTTACTTATTTATTTCTTTTTAAATCCTCCATTATGGTTCTCATTAAATTCGTATTACCTTTGCCGTGAGAATCATCCTATCCAGGTTTTTAAATTAAAATTAGCATAGCCAGTACTGATTAAACATGATTTATTTATTTACCTTAGAGTGATCTGAAAAAAAAAATATATATATATAGACTTTTAAAAATATATGGTATAATATATTATGAAATAACCCTGACATCTTTTTGACATTCTTTACTGATAAGGCATAAATACATGCTCTTATAATAAAGTACTGAGATATTTTATTTTAAAAACTGCCATTAAAGGAAATGCTTTGGCGGTAGTTGACAGTTGTAAACCTTTATGTCTGAATGAAAAAAAAAATGCATGTTTTGTTTAGTTGTTTTTTTTCTCTCTGTCATTATTCTGAATGGCAACTTTAATTAAATTCACATTTACTGTAAAATATTCATAAAAGTCACCCTGAATTAAACTCACTACTACCTGCTATTTTAATTCATAAATACTTTACAAAACATATCTCTGTTTAGTTTTGCATCACAATATTGTCATAGAACTCATGGTCCAAAAATCTTAATTGTCCTTAAAATAATTTTTGTTTAATTTAAAATAATTGAATTGTCCTTGTTTGTTTGTTTTCATTCCAGTTATATGTAATGTCTTGTTTTTTCTCTATATTGATTTTGGGGTGAAATATGACCCAGATATCTGCACTGCCTCAAGAAAACAGCTTGCTTAAGCTAAGACCAGGTTTGCTGGTTTAGACCGGTCTAGTTGGACTCCTAACCTGCAAAAACTTAGATGATGTCACGCCGCCCGCGGTGACGTCACGGAGCTGCTCCGCGCGCGCTCTGCGCTCAGCTGCAGGAAACAACGGCACACGAGGCGCGAGAGAAAGTACTGAGGCTTTACGCTTTTCTGCTCTCACTGATCACCGAGTTTCAGTCCGTTTGTTTGCGGTGGATTAACGAAGTCTTGGATTTAGTGAGGAAGATGAGCAGTTTGAGGGATGACGCTCACGCTGAACGCTCCTCGGGTGAGTGGGGCTGATTTAAAGCGTCTACGACAATCTTGTGGGGGTTTATTGATCTCCAAAAGTGGTCCGTTGCGCGCGCGCTCAAACACCTGCTCCACCTGAGGCGAGTTCATTTCTCTCAGAAACATGTTTTAGGTGATGTTCGGTCATTCAGAGAATAGTTTGAATTACTTTAATAGATCTTATGTCGCAGCTGACCCGCGTTTTATGAGGATTTGACTTTTGTATTAAGGCGATCAAACTCTCAGTGAAAGCGTTATGGGAGATGCATGAGCCTCATACAACCATTATCATATTTTTTTTCCCCAGTACAGAAAAACAGCAGAATCTGAATCCAGGTGCGAGTTTTAAAAAAGTCCAGCAGGTTGGTGAGCAGATTAAAAAAATTATTATTGGTATTCGTTATTATGTTTGACAAGTAATGTGCCTACCTTTAATAGCCTATGCTACAGTAATTATGATGTGCGATGCATAGGCTAAACGGGGAAAAAAATGGTGAAGAAACAATTTTCACTCACACATTTGCTAGCAGGCTATATTTCCCAAACAATACCAAAGAAACGGCAACACTTTCATTATAACGTGCATTTTTGATGTAGAAAAACTGTAATATTAGTGTTTTCTTCTAAAAAAAAACTCCAATAAGAATAATAAAATAAAACTCCACTGGGTGGAGGGTTCGGGGATTTGTAAAGGTTAACCCTCTATTATACAAATGAAAGTGATTTTATGAAACATTTTAAGGTAAAAATAGCTCTTTTAAGGGAACAACTGTACGTTTTTGTACAGAAACATGTCAAGCTCCAAAAAAGATCAAAAAAGTCTCACATTTAAAGAAAATGTTTAATTGTCATGAAAATGGTTTATGAATTGCATTGATTTTGGGAAATTAAGTACATGACCTAAACATGTTCTTGACGTTTTCACACAATTTTCAACAAATGTCATTGTTCTACCATAGTACACATTTCAAATCACATGGTATGAATGGGTCAGCAGAGCTTTCTGTCCACCCGGCTTACTTTGATGCATCTGATAACCGATCTTCTATCCGTCACTGTGACGTTGATGATGTTCAGTGATGAACAGTCTATTGATGGCTATAAATAGTGAGTTTCAGTAAACGGTCTGCGAGGCAAAAGATAATTTCTTCTGGCTGGCCGGTAATGTTCTCTTGTCTGGTCATTAAAGGAGATGTTGGCTTAAGTGTTTATCTTATGCAGAAGTCATTCCCTCGAGTGTGCTCTGCTTTGAGAGGCTGCACACGTCGCTTCTCCATGAATAAAGCACACAGGAGATGTTGGCTTAAGTGTTTATCTTATGCAGAAGTCATTCCCCTGAGTGTGCTCTGCTTTGAGAGGCTGCACACGTCGCTTCCCCATGAATAAAGCACACGCTGGATCTGTGTGTGTGTGTGTGTGTGTGAGAGGGACACTTTAGTAAAGCAAATTGATCCATAATTAGAAGCAGGCTTCCAGAGCTTTAAGCAAACTGTGGAGAGTTACATATTGACTTTATATTCCTGGAGTGTTTGAATGTGATACAGTGAAAACATGATCAGCAGTTTGGTAATAGCTGCACTGGAGCTCAGATGTGCTGTTATTATAATCTCCTGGGATTGTTATAGGAGCATTAGCCGATTATTTGCTCTGGGTTTGGCCCAGAATAAACCAAACAGCCCAACAGTCCAGTGAAACCACACCTCACTTACATATGTACTTTACCCATATATACATGCTTGATTAGAGTATTAAGACTAAGTGACTTGTTTACTGATCTATTTGAAGAACCTCAATACATTTCTGCCATTATTTGTAGGAAATATATTGTATCCTATAATGGATATAATGGTTGTTTACAGTACTATCTTTATGCGATTTTAAGATACACAAAACATACTGCTATATATATATATATATAATATAGCTAAGCTCAGTGTGAGAAACAAAGATTTAGACGTTCGCCTATTCGCTGACAATTTTCACTTCCGCTGAAGGTCTGAAATGTTATAAAGATATTGGGTTTATTTATTTATAAAGATATTGATTGTTTCATGTCATAAGTAAAATTAATCTAATAAAAATAATAAAACAAATTTTACTCAAATGAATAAAATGTGTCTTTGGGAACTGAAATAAAGAGGAAATACTATAAATATTACACGAAAAAATGGAAACATTCAAAAATGAGATTAAAAAATAAATAAATATGTTAAAGTACTAAAATGACTAAAACTATAACAATATAAATTGTTTTTAACAATGTCATTAAAAATATGAATAAATGTTTTAATATTTACAATATTTTATATATATAATATATAATAATATTTGTAATAAATATGTAATTAAAAATGACTCAAAATGACAGCAGCCCAAAATTACCATAATAAAAAATGTAAAATAAAGTATAATATATACAATAAATAAGGTAAAATGCATGTATTGATTTAAAATAAATAATGCAATTCAAAATATTACTAAGTATATAAATAATGTTAAGATAACCCTGATGTAAAGCAATAACAGTATAATTACATGAAAATGAGCAAATAATGACAGAATTGTAATTTTGCAAGTAAGAGGCTGAGTCGTTTATGTGTGTGTTTGTGTCATTGTGTCAATTAAGTTATTTTTGTGCTGTTTTCTCTAGTTCACCTTTATATGAAATTCACTTTAGCTTATTTAATTTAGTCTTTTGATAGAAAAGTGGAAACAACCATTACTGAATAAATAGCTTTTTCCTCCTGTGTGTGTGTGTGTGTGTGTGTGTGTGTGTGTGTGAGAGAGAGAGAGAGAGGGTGTGTGTGTGTGTGTTGTGTGTGTGTGTGTGTGTGTGTGTGTGTGAGAGAGAGAGA
>NW_015544627.1:21058-59810 GCF_001515605.1 Sinocyclocheilus anshuiensis | reverse complement strand
TCACACACACACACACACACCCACACAGACACACACACACGCACACACACACTCTCACACAGACACACACGCACACACTCTCACTATCACACACACACACCAAAAACACGTGTAAATGAAGAGAGGAGGAAGTGATGCATCTGTGGTTCTTCCTCACACAGGAAATGATGTATGTGTGGAACGGCTTCACTATAGTTGGGAAACGTGCGGATGCCACTGAGAGTTTACTGATCACCATCGAGAGAGCAGAGGAGCAGCTACGCAACGATCCCAGTGAGACACACACACACCGCAAAGATCTAATGACATGTTTATCAACTTTCTGCGTTTTACTGCGTTTGACCTCATAAATTACGGCTGCACAATTTGAGGGAAAAAAAGCAAATAGCTATTTTTATGATAAAAAAAAAATTTTTTAAGAGCTCCAGGTTTGCTGCACAATTTGGCACAAAAAATAATAATAATAATTAAAAAAATTATAATAATAATCATATTGTATAATAATATTGTCATACTGATATATATATATATTCTCAACTTTTGATTGTAATAAGTATATGTATTATTATTATTATTATTGTTAAGATTGTCAAATTGATAATCACACATTTTGACCAAATTGTAATAATAATAATTATTACTATTATTATTACTAAATAAAATATTAAACAAACTAAGAATTACTACTAATATAATATTTCACTGTAAAATAAAACAATTCTATTTAAGAAAAATAATGTGATGGCATCATATGATAAAAGTATAACTGTAAAAGTACAATACTAATATTTGTGGCTTTAGTATTGTCTTAATTCCTCATTTTCAAACATTAAAGCATCAAGCTTTTATTTTGGTAGAAAACTACAGGGAGCTGGATTAATAAATATATTAAATCATGTTTTAATTAATTAAAAATATGCAAAAAGGTTTCTGAGGGGTTGCGTTATGGGATTCGTCATCAACTCTAGAAGTCCGTGCAAAGTCTCCACTGAGATAGAGAGTGTGTGTGTGTGTGTGTGTGTTATAAGTAATGAAAGAAAAGATTCTCTCATCTCTGATTTCTAGGATGCTGATTATAAGTAATCTTTAAGTTCACACACTACTGAAAAGTATCAATAAAAAGGTTTCTTTTTTTTTTTACCCAATATAAACTCAATCTAATTTTCTAACACCAATCTATTTAAATCAATTGTAAGTTTGTGCAAGTGTAGAGTGTCCCAAATCATTGCCTAATGAGATTGCTTATGTAGGATGTAGGTGCAGCGAGGAAGATTTTGAGGAACCGGCTGGATCTTGTCTGCTGTATTTACCGCTGTATTTACCGTCTGTGTTTCAGTGCGGTGGTCAGGGAGAACCACTCTCACTTCTGTCACTCACATCAAACGTCACATACGTGATTAGAAACACAACCCTGTTAACATGTGCGGCTGATCGGATCTCCCTCAAAGCCTATTGAGAGTGTATTTGCATTCAGGTAGGGCTGTGAATCACTGGTCCGTCTCATGGGGAAACACACACACACACACACACTCAATGTGAAAGCCCGCGGTGATGGAGATTTACCGCTGATTACAGAACCGGCTTTACTGATAAGATGCGTGTTAAATATCGCATGCGATTAATTGTGCAGCCCTAGTGAGGTCCATACAAAAAATAGGGTTGTCCATGTTTCAGAATTTGTTATGGGTGTATGAGTGTGAGATTTCCCGGCCTGAAATTTTTTTCCCAGTCCGCCCCTCGTGAAAATTAATGGCACAGACATGCGGTTTCATTTACTACACATAGGCCTACTGAAGCTCGCGGTGTTTTCAGTCTCTGCTGCCTCAATATATATATATATATGAGTACATGAACACAAAAAACATAATCTCTAGAATTGCTCTGAGTCACTTCATGAGCATTTTACTTATTTTGAGAAAACTATCTCATATCATATATACAAAGAGACGCCAATGTTTCAAAAAGACACCAATGTTTCAGGAGTTTAGTACACAGAATAGGACACATGCTTATTACATAACCATATTTGAGTTCATGTATATGCTTTTATTTATTATTATTTTTAAATTAACTATTTTTTCCAAACCATTGTTAGATGCAGTGTTTCCTGTAGTTATGCAAAGATTTGGTTTGGCTAATTTTAATTCAGTACGTTAATTCAATATGCTGACAAAGTCGTTTGAAAGGACAGCGCAGTTTACCTTGGTAAAGTTTCCTCTATGTTAACGGGGTAAATGTTAACTGGTGAGCAAAAATCTGACAAAACACACACACACAGACATACATATATTTTTACCTTGCTTGCTGGTCTAATTCTCTCGTAAGGTGCATCGATACACATTGCAGATGTTCTCCAGAACTCTTCCACTCTCGCGGGTTCATCCCTGGGCAAAGCTGCCGCGCTGGTTCCGTGTCTTCCTCGGACGCGAGTGTCGCAGCGCTACTCGACTCAACAAAAGACAATATAGAACCCATTATACTATCTACAGTGGATGTGGACAGTAAAGTGATGCCCCGGTATATTTCTGATGCACAGATGTACTCCAAACGCTGGCGCTGTTTCTGACACGAAGGACAAACGGATTTTCCAATCATTACAAGCGATGTAACATCCAGTGTAGTCAGTCCCAAGCTGTTGCGGCGTTGTAGATACGGTGTAAGTCAAATCTTGTCAATCCAAATGTGAGAAATGAGGAAAATAAAGCAGCCTCAATAGAATGGCGCCAAAGAGGCCGTTACGGCAAATACAGTAGTATACAGCAATTAAAAAAAATACAGTAAGTCACTGTATGTGGGGTTTGACGTCACAGAAAATTCCAGTAGCCCCTCACTGCAGAACAAAGATCCAGGGGGTGGGGTTGGATCCACATCTAGGGGGTGGAGATGGTAGGTTTAGGGGTGGATATGGGTGGGTTTAGGGATCAGGGGGCGGAGACGGGTAGGTTTAGGTATTTGTAAGGGTGGGAGGAGTTGGATCTGGATCCAACCTCGCCCCCTGGATCTTGGGTTCTGCAGTGAGGACCATTTCGAAGATTCCCATGATGCAAAGGGTATTACAGTTACTTACTGTAAAGCGAATTTGCAGTATTATACTGGGTGATATACAGTAAATAACTGTAGAAATGACAGAAATGTCTAACAGTGCACCTGAATAGATTAAACAGCCGTTTCCCTGAGAAAGAAAACGCAGTTCTTCAGGGAAGCGGTTATTACTTTAAAGAAAACATCTGTTAGCGCTAGTTTTGACTGCTAGGTCATGTATAGTGACATATATAAATGACGCAGGATCCTGATTAGTTCTCAGAGCCATTCATCACACAGAGACTCGGTTGAGCACCGAACACAAGCTCTCAAACATGTGCATGTCACTTCAATGAGGTTCGCCAGTTACAGTGGGAATATTTTCCTAAATACAGTCTGTTTCTCACACAAAGCCACTATATGGCCTTAGAAGACGTGGGATATAGTGCGTACGAGTCTTTAACAGCTGAAATGATGCTTTAATGGTGTCTTTTTTGACTGTGTTGGATCTTGACGGTTTCTGGCCACTGCTGCTTTTGCTGAATTCAGATCTTCAGAATACATTATTTTGTGTTTCACAGAAGAAGAAAAGAAAATCATGTGATTTTTAGTGAGTAAATGATGACAGAAGTTGCATATTTGAGAGATCTATTCCTTTAACTCAGGAGCGGCTCACTCAGTTCGAACACATTTGATTCTTCACAGCGACTCAGAATCAGTCTGATTGATTCAGTCCATTCATTGAGTTTGAAGTGTTTTAAATAACACCCAATGTTTGCTCAATGCTGTTTTGAGTCCTGAATTCCTTCCAGCTGCTTGTAAACAAACAAAAAAAAAAGTTATTTTAATGTATGCATTTGCTCAGTAGTTTTGTATATGTTCACTAAGCTCATCTAGCTGATTGTTTTACTTTAAAGCCCATTTAGTCACATCTACTTTATGAAGAAATGATGCGTTAGCGTCTTTAATGGCATGTACTGTGGTACTTCAGTACAAACTTATCATCACATGCTGAATTAATAAAATAATTCATCAGGAGTGATCGAAACTGATGCAACGAAGGCGATTCTTGCAATAGCAAAGACACAAGGTGCTATTCATTAATGTGGCTTCTTGAGTCCGTTACAGACTCGTTTAGGACTGATTAATCTATGCTAATGAGCCTTTTTCAGATTTCATCGCAGAAGGCAGAGAGAAAAATTGAACAGGCAGAGAGTCTCAGATGTAAGTCTGACAGGTTTGGAGCTTGTACTTATTGATTTTTACTCTGGTAAACTATTTATTTATAATATATCATATCATTTTTATGTGTTTGATTCTGGTCTTACTACAGAACCTTATTTATTCATATGCATACTTGTATGTATGCTGTCCTCTCTGATAACGCTCTATACTTTGTTCATAATTCCAATAAGGACAGTAAAGGAACTCGTCTTTGATGTTGTTGGAATATTAATGAAGCTCTAGATAATGAAGGACCAGGGATGTGAGCTGCTTTTATAATTGACAACAAAGAAGCGCAACACAGTATGGCTGGTTATTCAAAGCAATGCTGCTATTGTTAATAGTGGTTCCCGATGAAGCGTCAGTAGAAAATCTAGTTCAGAAAAGTACAATCGTGCAGATTCTCTGTCTGTGTGTGTGTGTGTGTGTGTTATGCTGTATTGTTATGAACAATATGTAATTAAGATGCTACTAGGTTGCAGCACCATGCCATTGTGTCATTATTGTGTGTGTGTGTGTGTGTGTGTGTGTGTGTAACCTCTCCTTTGCTCAGCTCATGGACTGTGAAGATATTAGGAACATTAAGGTTTGTGGTCCTTCGCCAGACACTATCACACATCATAAAGTCCAGAAGACACACATCAGCACTTTAAAACTATTCATAATATAAAGTATTTCCACCTGATAGCCTTTAAAAATGCATTCAGACTAGGGATGTCAACGATTAATCGATGATCGATTAATTGTCGACCCATAACAAAGACATCTCAAACAATGTCATCTTTGCATTAAAAATGACATAACTGAGCGAATGACACTTAATGACAGTTGTCATAAACATGCATAAAACCTCCTTCATATTCATGACATGTGTCATGATCATTTTATTTTTAATGCCATAATGTCATTTGAAAACATTGCAATTGTGTTTTAAAATACAACAACGAGCACCAAATCGATGATCGATTAATTGTCGAAAAGAGATTTAATCTATTAAAGCTATCGATGGTCGATTAAGTCGTTTAATTTTGGGCTGCGTGCAGCTCATGCGCAA
Source organism: Sinocyclocheilus anshuiensis (assembly GCF_001515605.1). Lineage (NCBI taxonomy): Eukaryota > Metazoa > Chordata > Actinopteri > Cypriniformes > Cyprinidae > Sinocyclocheilus > Sinocyclocheilus anshuiensis. The sequence goes on along the minus strand of NW_015544627.1, from coordinate 54,511 downwards.
AACACGTGCGAGCGGCTGTGAGTGATGGTGACTGTATATAAATGCATCATCGTTCATTCATAATGTACAAATTAAGCTTTTAATGTGATTTGCAATTGTGTTTTAAAATACAATAACGAGCACCACGAAACCATTTAAAGAGGCGCGTTCAGCGGTCCCCGTGACGGGATAGGAAACAGTCACTAAAGTAAAATGATCTCAAACGAACTCTCTTCATTTTACCAAATTATCATAATCACATCTATTCATTTTACAATCCTGCTACGACTAAATCCCCTTTAAATCGGGTGAGAAAGCGTTTTTTTTTTGAGTAACTTTTGCACATCCTGTCGTGCCGGGCTGCATAGACGTATTTTGCAGCATTAAGGTTAACGATTAATCGATTAATTGATCGTTAATTTAAACGAACATCGATCATGGAAATGATCGAAAATTGACATCCCTAATTCAGACACTACTAACAAAAATTAGCTACATTTAGGCTACTTAACATTTAGACAATGTCTTTTTAAAATAATTATTCTATAATTTGCATAATATATAATTTCTGTAGTTTACATAATTAACAAAGTAACATTTTAAATTAGGCGTACATTTTTTACATCAAATTTATAAATAAATTTTGTTATTATACTAATTATTGTATTTTTAATATTTAAATAAATTTAACAATGCAATATAAAATGTATTTAATATTTGTTTTATACTGCCAGAAGAATACTTCTTTGTTAGATTATATAGTTTATATAATAAAGTAACATTTCAACTTTATTAGTTGTAAAATTAATTTAACTAGTCTTCATTTTTTTTTGTTGCTATTTATCAATATCATATTTTTATATTGCATTTATAATACTTAATTATTATTTTTTTAATTCTGCCTCAAAACCGGTGAGGATTGACTGTTAGATGTGATTGTCTCTGTTCAGTATGTAGTCACACTGCTCCTTTACGAGTTAGAAACTTTCATTACTAGGAATTTAAAATACTGTATGAACAACTGAACTAAGTAGTTAAAAGTTAGTAGTGCCATTACGCCCAAACTCTGAATGACGCACGCAGTAATGGCAAAAATAAATTGTTGCATGTGGAAACACCAGCCTGAAGCTCTGGTGGTTGTTTGAAGACACACATCTGAGCGCTTCGTTCACTAAATCAAGAATTGGAGATGTTTATTTCCTCAGATATTTTTGACCCACAGCGACCCTGGATTGATTTTTTGACAGTGATTATCTAACGTTTCTGGCGCAGCGGATCTCTCCTCACTGGAGTTGTAAATGAATCATCAAAGTTCATCACATGGACTCTGATCACTGGCACCGGATCATTTACTGCTTAACACTCACCAGACTCCCACTGCCTTTAAATGTGCATTTAAACACCTTCTCTTATATCGCATGGATGATTTGATGGTGCTTTTTGGAGCTTGAAAGTGTAAATCAGAAGCTCAGGTTCCTTTAATGACTCTGGTTTCTTCTGCTCTTTTGTTTCTGACACTGACATCCATCGATCCACCGGTTCCTGCCAAAAACATTTACAGCGTCTGCCAGAATTAGCCAGTAAAACTGCTGCGAGTCTCCATCCGTCTTCCTCTCTGCTCACAGTGCTGATGTTAAAGAGCTCTGACCTTCATCTAGTGCTTCTCTCAGTGTTTGAGAATGAGTGACGGATTAATGATAGATCTGCTTAAGCCTCCGGTTTCTCCTGCTCTTTGTTTCCGACACCGACACTCATCGATCTGTCACTTCCTGCCAGAAACGTTTGCAGAGTCTGACAGAATTACCTCAAACTATTAGTCTCCCTCTATCTGCCTGTGACGCTCAGATTAAAGAGCTGTGCGCTGGACGGTGAATGCTCTGACCTTCATCACACACACACACGCACGCGCGCACACACACACACACACACACATACACACACACAGAGTTCACTAACTTACAAGCCCTCGTATCACGGCTCCTCCCACCAACTCCAACCATTTAATTTGCATGTCATCACTATAGTAATGGTCGTCATGGCGATGAGCTCTGAAAGTTCTGGTCTATGTAATGAAGTTAATTGAGCTTAATATCTCTGTCTGTCCACACACACACACATACACACACACACACACACACACACACTGGGTGATCCGTGTCAAATCAGCCAAATTTCAGAAACTTCCATGACTCAAATCTTTGATTTTGTTATATTATATATTACAGATGTATGTTTACTGAGATTTGGAGCTAAAGTGCAGGGTAAAAATGGTTAAATTACTGGTAAAATGACTTTTAAAGATGAAGGAAACAAGATATATTTATACTTTCACATCTGGGTTTCAACAATTCAACAATTTGGACATCAGGTCTCATTGGGCTTGTGATATTTCTGGGACTGAACCATATAGGGCATTAAAAATGAAGATTACAAAAGAAGTTTATTAAGAACCAGAATTTCAAAGGATATGAAGATATGGAGTTGCAGGCTCACAAACTTTGAAAATAAATATATATTTATGGCACTCAGATATGTTCTAATTGTTTTGATAGAAGGAAACAAGATACATTTCTAGTTTCAACATTATCTGTTGTTCAGACATTTCTCTTTAAAAGAAAAGAAGTTCTCAGCTGAACGCTGCAGATACCAAGGAGCCACACTGCAATCCCTGTATCTCTGGAAATGAACCTTATATGGGCTTAAAATGAAGATTACAAAAAAAAAGATTATTGAGAACTAGAATTTAAAAGAATATTAAGATATCTTTAAAGGGTTAGTTTACCCAAAAATGAAAATTAGGCTGTGTTTTACTCACCCCCGAGGCCTCCTAGGTGTATATGACTTTCTTCTTTCAGACAAATCCAGTCGGAGTTATATTAAAAATTGTCCTGGCTATTCCAAGCTCTATCATTGCAGTCAGCGGGTGTTGCATTGCTTCAGTCCAAAAGAAGTTAAATAAAAAGCGCTCATCCATAAAAAAAGTGAAAGTGACGTGATATGTGGTCAAGTATGGTGACCCATACTCGGAATTAGTGCTCTGCATTTATCCCATCCAAAGTGCACACACACGCACCGTGAACACACACCCGGAGCAGTGGGCAGCCATTTTTTGCTGTGGCGCCTGGGGAGCAGTTGGGGGTTCGGTGCCTTGCTCAAGGGCACCTCAGTCGTGGTATTGAAGGTGGGAGAGAGCGCTGTACATTCACTCCCCCCACTCACAATCTCTGCCGGTACGAGACTCGAACCCGCAACCTTTGGGTTACGAGTCCGACTCTCTAACCATTAGGCCACGACTTCCCCAGTGTCTCACACGGCTCCGGGCGGTGAACAAAGGCCTTCTGTAGCAAATCGATGTGTTTTTGTAAGAAAAATATCCATATTCAAAACGTAATAATCACTTTAATGTAGCTTGCGCCAACAGTTGTACACGGAAGCAGCTCCGGGCTGATGATATTTTTCTTACAAAAATGCATCGATTTGCTACAGAAGGCCTTTGTTCACCCCCCGGAGCCGTGTGAGACACTTTTTTTATGCATGGGCACTTTTTATTTCACTTCTTTTGGACTGAAGCATTGCAACACCCGCTGACTGCAATGATAGAGCTTGGAATAGCCAGGACAATTTTTAATATAACTCCGACTGGATTCGTCTGAAAGAAGAAAGTCATATACACCTAAGATGACTTGAGGGTGAGTAAAACACAGCCTAATTTTCATTTTTGGGTGAACTAACACTTTAAGACTTGAAACTTCAGAAACTTAAGGAAAGAAAACACAAGAAGCGCTTTTTCCCATTTTTCAACAGTCACCATTGGCACATAATGCAACGAAGACTGCTAAAGTCAACAGCTTTTATTAGTGGACCTACCTATCTGTGTGAAAATAACATAATGATGCTGCCATCTTTCTGAAGTCATTTATCACCAATTTACTAAACTATCAAAAAACTAGCTTCTACCACTAATTTTCAATCTATATGTTGAGTTCAAGCATGTTATCTGTTAACTGAAATCATATTGTTGGACACTTATTGATGAGAGTTTCACTACTTCAGGAGATCTGACTGCCTGAGTTTCATTCTGTGTGTCCTTTATCATTTCCCCTCAGTCCCTGTGGATTTCTCAGAATATGGATTTATGGGTAGGGTTTCTGTGTTAGTATTGCAGCAGAGCGTATAATGTATGAAACTGACCCCAAACAGAGCTCAAAGCGTGCACACACACACACACACTCTCAAACAAACACGTGCTTGAGCCCATCTGGCTGGGAGCGATCGAGCCGCTCACGGATCTGTGAAGTCCTCGCGTTCCTCCAGGTCACCATCTGATTTACATGCCCAGTGTTTCTACTTATAGAATCCATAGACATTCCATCCTGTCAGGATTCCGGAGTACCATATGCTGTGGAATCCTGAAAGGAAAGAGTCTGATTCCATCTTAAAATAAAGCCACGTGAGGTTGAGCATGACAGCAGTTTTACCCTGATTAAGAAGGTAAAGAACACTATGGTAAAACTCCAGTGGATTCTTGCTTTAATAAAGGAGCTACATGAAACTCTATTTTTACATCCAGTACTATGATTTCCACAAGGCAGAAAGGGTGGGATCCAGTCATAAAAATGGAATTTACTATGTAAATGTCACAGAATTTGACAAATTTTGGATCGAAAAATCAGTTGACAGGAATATGTTACTGTAAGTACATAAAAATGTACTTATCACAGTAATAGTAACAATAATACAATTTATTAAAATATTTTTAGGGAATGTCACACAATCAAGATCTTTTCATCTTTGTTTTAATTGTACAGTAAAACTCTGTTGTAAAAAAAGTTCCAATGTTTTGTTGTAAAAAAAAAAATTGCAAGTTTTATAAATTCATATGAATTACAGCAGTTTCTGATTATATATTTGTATTAAATATTAAAATGCTGAATATATAAGAATTAAAACAGAACTTAATAAATAAAACGGATTTCATAGGACCCTATTATTGTTAAAAATGTAAGTAATTGTTTAATTGTTAAATATTGTGTTGTCAATTCAGTAGACATGCTTTTGAATAATTAAAATTGAAGTAAAACAAAACAGAACAATTCAATCAGAAAATAGTGAACTTGGCAAAAAATAAAATAAAATGGAATTTGAAAAAAAAAGAAAAAAAAGTGAAAACTGAATTCATATGGCCCTACTTATCTTTTATATTTAGCTCATCAGATCAAATGATATCTTTACATGAAGTTCAACACCTTTAAAAAGCACTTTGGTTATTCTCTCTGTTAATGGAAACCTCAAATGCAATTTAGAGAGAAACACTTTCAGAGGAGGGTAATGTAATTGAAAGTAAACAAATGAGCAGTTTGACTCGGTATTGTTTGAGCGTCTGTGTCAATGTGTGAGTTTGAGCTTGAGCTCATATCTCAGGAGACAGAAATGCAGAATGAAAGAGAGAGAGAGCCAAATTCAATAACACATCCTATTCTTCAGGCCCGACTGCACACACATCAATAGAAAAAATCACAGAGAGAACAAAACACAAGAGGGACTTCACTTTCCTCAGGTGTAGGACGACTCCACAGATAATGAACCAGGAGATCTGAGTAATGAAATAAACTCTCTGTAAGCGTTTCCCGTGCTGACGGTGAAGGCATTCTGGGAAGAAATGAGCATGTAAGTGCAATTAAATGCTGAAACGTCAATGAAGAACAAGAGCCGCTGAAGGCCTCATGTACGCCTGTTATTAGATCCACTATCGTCCATCACTTTAACCCATTATTAACCTGTTTTCCTGCAGTCGTATTCCTCATTTTGTATAGCAGATGTTTGGTTATGCGACTCTTGAATAGCGAATCGTGCACCTGCAGCACATGTGAGACTCCAGATGCCAAAAATGACTGGAGGTTCATTAACGCAGCAGCTGGGAATCGCAGGAGCCCTTATGCATAACTTCATGCAAACTCTCAGTATTAGAGATTGAAGCGTTTGTATATGTGCGCATTTGAGTGTATTGTATGGGAGATTTGGACGAGTACGGGTTCTATTTATTCAACATTCCTTTGGGCTCCGTGGAGAACTGAAGGGCTTGTAGTTTAATGTCTCTCAGCTGGGTGCTGGATTGACGCCCACATGAATGCCAGCAAACACCCCGGAGAACCTCAGCCCTCTGCACACCCTCCTGAACAAGCGGCTGAAGGGACGGCTGAGTCCTCAGCTAACAGGCACTCTCAAAAAAAAGGCCCTTCGTTGGTTTTTGTGGTTCCATGAAGAACATTTAACATCCATGGAACCTTTCCATTCCACAAAAAAAAACGTCTTTATATTGGAAAAGTTTCTTTAGGTTCAAATGTTCTTCACACTAACAAAACAAATAAATGGTTCACTGTTCACTGAAAGATTCTTTGGGGAAGCAAAAATGGTGGTTCTACACTCTTAAAAATGAAGGTTCTGTGTAGGTATTGATGGTTCCATTAAGAACCTTTAACATCTATGCCATCACACTAAAGGTTCTTTATAGTCGAAGACGGTTCTTTAGATGATTGGAATGTTCTTCAAAAATGGTAAAAATTCCAAAATTCTTGTAAGAACTGTTCACTCTTTGGAGAACAAAAAAAAAAGGTTCTTCTATGGAATCGCTGTGAAAACCCACTTTTGGAGCCTTTATTTTTAAGAGTGCAGGAAGATCTGATGATGATGATGATGATGATGATGATGATTGCTGTTTGAGCTTTAAATGTCTTGAATGAATGATCCAAAAACAGAAACAGAACGAGGGCGTTTCATATATATTGCAGTCAAAGTTTGCTTCTGATTTGCATTCTGTTGCATATTCTGTGCTATTTTAATACAAAATGTTGAATTATCTGCATAACAAATTGAGTTGAACTGAAAAAGTTACATGGCTAAGAATGTGGTCTTAAACATTTGAATCCCAATTTATATCAGGGACATTTCTAGAACACACACACACACACACACACATATATATATATATAGATAGATAGATATAGATATATTTTTGCATCGTGACATTACAATTACTCATTGATTAGAATTACTTTTTCATTTTATTAATTATTTTATGTATTGCTATTATTATTAATTTGTTGGATTGCAGTATTTTTTGTGTATCAATTTAAAATTGCATAAAGACAGTACTGTAAACACAACCATTATATCTAAATTATGAAGATTATGTAAATAACTTGTGTAAATAAATAATTTTAATATTTTTTTCTTGGTTTTTTTTCCGTTAATATACTAAAGTTCATTCATTTATTCATTCATTTCCTCTATTCACATTATGGTACTCTATTCACAAAAAGGTACATCAGATCATTCAAATGTTCTTCATGCTCAGAAAAAAAGGTTATTTTTAGGTGCTTAATTTTTAAAATCCAAAACGATTATAATTGTTCAAAATTAGCCATGACATTCTTAATGTGTATTTTGATTTTTGGAGTGAAGTATGACATTAGTTTTTCGATTTCATGCAAAAGCCTTTATCTTGTTTGGTTTGCCACAGAGTAAATGCTCATCATAAACGCGGCATGTTGATGTTGGCGTGTGTCCACATCATGGCACGGGAACATATTTTGGAGGTTTCTCGGCTCTGCTGCAGGAAATCTCTCCGTGTCTGTGTAATCTCTGTCAGACACGTTCAGCTGTCCGATGCTCTGCTCTGTGAGAGATGTGTGGCCGCAGAGGTCGAGCAGAAGACTGACCGTCTGATCACACAGAGTTTACAGGTGTGTGAAAGTGTGTTCACAGATGTGGATCATTTCAGAACTGCCAGACAGAGTTCAATCTATTGTGTTGTTTGTGTTAACAAACCACAAACCCTTCAGCAATCTGAGCAGAAAAAGTGCTTTCTGCACAAAGAAATTGTATTTGTGTTATCACAGTGTATTATCACATTTTTACTCTCTTTTGTGAAGTCACTATAAGCGATATATCTGACCCTGGACCACAAAACCTGTGTTACATAAGTAGTATGTAATGTATCAAATGAGTGTCAAATGAGTGCATGTAGATGTGGTCTTTTTAAAAATCATAATGGAGAAAAGCCAAACCCTTTTTTACTCGACCGTTTTTAAATCCCATTAAATAAAATGACCTCTCTTTCATTTCGAAGCACTCACTATTCATTTTGGCCACTTTAGAGCTGCTTTTAAATAATAATTTTAACCTTCATCTTCTCAGTAATAACTTTGCTTTGATTCATGTTGCCCGTCATGTGATAATAAGGCCACTTGAGGACGCTTGAAGAGCAAAGATCCAAACGGTGACGTAGCCAGACATTTTTACGGTGTCACTCGTGACGTCCATTAAGTGCAGCTTATGTTGCCAGATATTTCATTGACCTGTGTAACCTTAACCTCTGTGACAAAAAAGAAAACCTTTTTTTTTCTTTTGTTTGTTAATGGGTGTCAGAAACTGTTCTTCAAATGGGAATTAACTTTTGCAGAGTTATAGATGATTCATTAAACTTAGTCGAAGATCTAATATTTAATTTTAAGCTCTCACTCTCGAGTTGTCGGTAAATCAGACAGTGATGTCGCAGGACTTCCTTTCCAGACAGGAAGCATACAGTGTTTAATATGCCAGAATGGCTTTGCAGCGACTCAATATCAGTGATCTCACATTCAATGAATAGAGAAAATCCATTAAAGAATAACTGCGTGATCAAATGTTGAATTTTTTGATGAGAAATCATCACAGAGGACATTTACATTAGCAGAGCCACCAGATTCTCTACAAGTGCCGTGAATAGACTGAAACAGAAATACAGACATGTGATGTTTTACATACGTTATACACTAGTCTACATTGAAGACACATGCGAGCAGCACTCAGTTTGGTGTTGGTAATTATTATTATTTTTTATTTATTTATGTTTTTGGGTCTCTTCTGCTCACCAATATGCATTTATTTGATCAAAAATACAGTCAAAACAGTGCATGTTTACAATTTAAAATAACTGTTTTCTATGTGATTATCTGTTCAGATGTAATTGATTCATGTGAACAAAGCTGAATTTTCAAGCATCATTACTCCAGTCTTCAGTGTCACATGATCCTTCAGAAATCATGCTAATATGCTGATTTGCTGCTCAAGAAACATTTCTGATTATTATCCATGTTGAAAACAGTTGTGCTGCTAAATATTGATACGTTTTTATTTTCAGGATTCTTTGGTGAACAAGTTCAAAAGAAGAGCATTTATTTGAAATAGAAATATTTTGTAACATTATAAATGTCTGTACTGTCACTTTAATGCGTCCTTGCTGAATGAACGTATTAATTCCTGAATGTCAATGTAGGAGTGTTTGAGCTGAGACGAATGACAAGGCGAGTGGTTTTGTGCTGACATTCTACACACCAAAGTGTGTTTATTAAACAACGGAGTACATTTGGCCCAAACGTGTTCCCAGAGGCCCCTTCGCTATCGAGCGCAGCTTCATTCGTATTTCACACAGGATGTTTTGTTGGTTTAAATCGACTGAAGCACAGAGAATGAATTTGGTGTTTTTCATTCTGATCAACAGGAAAATATTATTTAAAGTGAAGTTATTAGACCTAAAACAATCAACTGCATAAGTATTCTCTGTGTGTGTACACTCGTGCCAGTGTATGCATCCTTGGCGTTAAACGTTGAATATCTGGTCACTGATGTTTCCTGATTCTCCTTTGCAGAACATCTCAGAAGAACAAGTTCAGTCCACTAATAAAGATGAACTAGACCCATGTCTGAACTCTGAGTTGGACACTCAAACGTCGCTGTTTTCAAGCCGTTCCTGCATAGATTTGGCTTGATGTTTCAGCATCCAGCTGGAAAGCAATTCTTCTCTAGGTTCCAGGTGTCTTGGAGACTCCATCAAGTCTTCCTTGCATTTTCCTGCATTCATCTTCCCTCATACACCTGCAAACGTCCCGCAGCGCGCCGCCACCATCATCATGCTTCACGGTTGGACGCTGTGATTCTGATGATGTGCAGTATTTTGTTTTCGCCAAACATGCCGTTTCATCTAATGGCCAGAAAGCTCAACTTTGGTGTGATCCGAGCGCAGAAGCTTGTCCCAGCTGAATGCAGAGGCTCTCAGATGCCTCCTGGCAAACTGGAGCTCAGATGTCATGTGACATTTAACACAGGCCTTCGCTCTGTCGTTGTTTTCACGCTGTGTGAAGCTCTAGGCGTCAGTTGTTGTTGTACAATCACAGCTAGTGAAGTCTGCAGCTCTGTCAGAGACGATGATCACCGTCTTCTCAATGTCACTTGGTTCTTGAGGATAAAATGGCAATAATGGATTTAATTACTCCAAGGTATAGTCATTGACTTGGAAATATTCTTGTTTTCATCCTCTGCTTTGTGCTATATTATAATTATAATACAGTTTTATTACATATGTTTATATGTAATATTATACTTAGTATTTTATGAGTGTATGTGTGTGTGTGTATACACACACATACACTTATTTAGTTGGCTTACCTCTGGCCTTTTTTTCATTATTTATTTGTTTAATTTTTTTGGCTAGTAGAAATTATGAATGGCCAGTCACTTAAAAATTTAGTAGCCAAATTGGCTGGTGAGTGAAAAAGTTAATTTCAAACCCTGGTTATAAATATACAAAAATATAAATATATAAATTATAATAAATAAATAAATAATAATAATAATAATATTAAAATGTAAATAATACTATTGAAATATAATAAAATAACTATTATAATAATATTATATATAATATTAAATATTCTGTTTTATAAACATGCTGCATTAAACACATTATGATGGAGCAGAAGTGAAGATATCCACATTAAACCACCGCACACGTCTAACGGTTCACAGCGCAGCTGATTTACGCACCGTTTATATTCTGTGTCAATGGTCCTAATCGCTTTTGAAAACGGTACTTGAGTTCCTCCAAATCAATAAGCGTTTACTTCCAGATGATTCATTTATCTATTACACATAATGAGAGTATTTAAAAAGCAATGAACTAAAGAGGCTCAGCACACAGTCCACTTCAGATCCAGCCTTAATTCAGCTTATTACTAAAACCATTACACACACACACACTAACAATAAATGGTATTTCCAGTCAGCACTTGCTTTTTGGTCAAGCTGTATTTTATTACCGCTGATGACAATTCTCTCTCTCCGTCTCTGTCTAGTGATTCAGAGAGATTATTGTGAAATGAAGGATTTCCTGTAGTTAAAGGGTCAGTCCAGACAAAAGAAGAAAACCCTGTCATCATTTACTGACCCTAAAGTTCCAAACCTGTATGACTTTCTTTCTTCTGCTGAACATAGAAGATATTTTGAAGAATGTTGGTCCCCATCCACTTCCATAGTATTTTTTTTCTTCTATACTATGGATGTCAGTGGGGACCAGTAGCTGTTTTTCACTACACACATTCACCAATATATCTTCTTAATGAAGGTTTCTACAGTGTTCTGGGTTTTGCATCCTCACGTCTCTGTGATCTTCTGCTCTCTAGATGTGGCTCATGTCTGTGGGCGTTTTTCTGGTCCAACAGGTGAAAATGTGCGTCACAGCACAGCAATCTCTTCAACAACACATGATTTGAGGAACCATGTCTGAATCACAAACACACAATTAACTTTAAGACTCTTTAAGAAAGCTAGAGGTTTTAGTAGCTAAATTTAGTAACTAATTAAATCACCATTAACCGGTAAACACCAACAGTGAGTAAATGCAATCTGAGCTGAAGTAGTTATTTCCCATAATGCCATGCGCACAGGGTTGCTCCCTGTATCTCTGTCTGAATTAATGCACGACTGCAAGATGTGTGTTCATCCTCAAGGTCTAGAAATGTTTACCTTTTCAGCCCCTCAACAACTTGTCTCTCCTCCCTCCATTTATCTTTTTTCTTCAGCTGTGAAGGGTCCAATCAGACAAAGGAGGTGAAATTGTTTTACAGGTTTACTGCAGAGAGAAAAAGAGAAAGAACATGGGTGAGAAATTAAAGGAGGAATGTGTGGGACATGTTTATTGCTCCGAGGTTTCTCTTTTATGGCTCACGAGACTTCATGCAGTTCTCAGGTGTGTTTCTTGTACAGAAAACATTCACTCGATTTCAGTGTTTCCAGTTACAAGTACTCCATTTTTGGAATCTGATTACATAATCCAGATTACATTTAATCAGTTACTACCCAGCAGGAAAAGTACTGGAAGTCTTAATTGCTTTTCTAGTTGTCTGTGTGCAAATGTTTCTAACGTTCTTCATTGTAGGACTGAAGTAAACACGCACAGACTGAACTGGGAGCGTCACGTCCAGCAGAGAGATTGGAACAGAATGGAATTTGAAACGTTTTAGCCAAAAATGTTTCCATTGTAAAGGTGTTTTTTGCAGAAACGTTTCAGATTTCGTTCCGTTCTCCGGCTTCGGGAAAAAAAAACGGTCTATTGTCACGTGGAAAGAGAGTCTTTTCCACCAAAACACATTATGTGTGTGTGTGTGTGTGTGTGTGTGTGTGTGTGTGTGTAATGCCATGGCATGTTAACAGAGGAATGTCTGTGTGGGAAATCTGAGGAGTAAATCTCTTCCGCTCCGAACGTTCCGCAGGGATTCAGCCAAAATAGGAGTTACTCATAACACGCACTCGCTGTAGGAGTCTGTTCCTGATGATAATGATCACGGCCGTTTCTGTGAGGAGAAAACAATGATGGAGCCAGTTAAATTCAGATGTCTAATTCATAACTCGCAGTCTGAAAAACATTCACATCCATGATGGATAATGACACCTCGGGTGAAAAAAAAAGAGCTGAAGATCCCTGAAACTAGCTGGAAACCCCGCTGCATCATCATCGTGGTGGTGAATTCAGCCTGATTAATTGCTCTTCAGAAACGTGTGCTGTGTGTGTTTTCTGTAGGTGGTGTGATGACGAGCGAGTGATGAGCCGGTGTGAGGAATGTCCGTCTGTCTTCTGCTGCTGGTCCTCTTCACTCTGACCGCAAACACTCAGGTCAAAACAACAACATTAGCTTTGACTAGACACGCTAGCGTTTAAACCTTTGATTTTTTTTTAATGTTTTGAGTCTCTTCTGCTCAGCAAGGCTGCATTTATTTGATCAAAAGTGCGTTAAAAATCTGAAATATTATTATGATTTAAAATAGCTGTTTTCTGTGTGAATTCTATTGTAAAATGTAATTTATTTCTGTGATCAAATCTGAAATTTCAGCACCATTACTCCAGTCTTCAGTGTCACATGATCTTCAGAAATCCTTCTAATATGCTGAGTTGCTGCTCAAGAAACATTTCTGATTATTATCCATGTTGAAAACAGTTGTGCTGCTTCAGATTTCTGTGGAAACTGTGATACATTTTATTTTTCAGAATTTACAGATGAATAGAAAGTTCAAAAGGACAGCATTTACTTGAAATAGAAATCTTTTGCAACATACACATACATGTAACATGTAACTGTCTTTATCTCATGCGAGTGTTCATCAGCATACACAGATCTAATAAATGTACCTTTCATTTCTTCTGAGGTAAAACTGAACAAAAGCCTCAGGTCAGCTTTAGGTCATTAAATCACATCTGTGTGGAGAGTCACTTCACGTTTCTTCATCTGACCCACACTAAAGCCTCAGCGCCTTCAGATTTATTCCCTGTGTTTGTTTGCCGTGACCTCTCGTCTCATGTGAACTGTTCTCCTTTTGTGGACATCATTACATGAGATGTGATCAGGTTCCTTCTAGGGACGTAATTTGTCCGTTGAAGGAACAGATTTTCATTTAAGAAAGCATCATAAAATGAATTTCACAATCTTAAAAGGATCTAATCTACTTTAACATCAAAGAGGTTGTACATCTTACGTTTCTGCGCAATTAAAACGACACAATTAGCGCGAGTCAGATCAGAAGAAAGAGGACATTCATCTCAAAACGCTGCTCAGGTACTTTTGAGCCGTTTATGAGGTGCGCGACCCGCGTTTGAGGAAGGATCCGATAAATGCAGAGTGTTCAACATATGAACGGCAATTAAAATCTTGGAGATTCTTTTTCTGAAGTCTCGTATTAACATCTCTGTGATTTTTTGGGGAGTTTTTTAAAGCCATTTTATGGTGAGAAAAATGTTTGATGATGATTCAGCGTCCATGTTGTTAAGGAATAATCAATTAAATAACTTTTTTACTGAAGTGATAAATGCTGCTTTGCAAACAGGGTTATTATAACGAACTATATAGACATATTTATTTAAAAAAAAAAAAAAGAACAAAAATGACAAGAAACCACAACAAAATGACTAAAACTGCAACTAAAATGAAAACAGAAAATATACAAATAAAAACTGGGAACTAAGTGAAATAAATCTGTTTAAGCTGAAGTACTAAAATGATCAAAACTAAAAAATGAAATAAAAAATAAAATAAAGCTTACAATTAGTATTATTATTATTATTATTATTATTAATAGTATTATTATTTTTATTATTATTGTTGTTGTTGTTGTTTTAAAGAACAACTAAGAACTAATAACAAGTAATAAAGAAGACAAAAGCACAACAAAATTACCAAGACTTAAACTAAAATAACTGAAAAAAACTGAAAAATAACAATAAAAGCCCATTCAAAATATGAATATTTATTTAATTTAATTTAATTTAATTTTATATTGGTTGTATTATATTATATCGCATCGTATATTATATTATATTGTATTGTATTGTATGGTATCGTATCGTATCACATCGTATCATATCACATCATATCGTATCATATCATATTTTATATTATATTATATTATATTATTAGAATTTAATGATGTGTTCATTAGTAGTATTGTAGAAGTGGCTCTGATCCTGTAAATGTTCAGTGTGTTTAAGCCCATGTTTGAAGTGATGTGGTGTTTGTAGGTGTCTTCTGGAAAATCTCTGAAGCTGCTGCAGGAGCAATGGAGGATCTACACAAATGAGTGCATCCAGAGCTTCATCAGCACACCGCCGGCCGCAGGTCAGGCTCGTGACTGCGGGGTAATGTGTGCAGTGTGTGGTACTTCAGCAGCTGACGTGTCTCTGTGTGTTTCAGGACTGGTGTGTAACAGGACGTTTGATCAGTACGTGTGTTGGCCCGATGGATCGCCGGGCACCACGGTTAACGTGTCCTGCCCGTGGTACCTGCCCTGGTACCGGAAAGGTAAAGCGCTTAAAAAAATTATAATCCAAACGAAGTGAAATTGGTTCTGTTATCTGTCCAAATGAAATGCATGTTAATGGCGAACTTACTGTGACAGGACGATAAAATGCAGCGCTTCAGGACACAGCTGCATCAGACAGAGAAATATACATAACACTCGCTGTGAGCATTTACCTGTCAGACTGCTGAAATAAACGACTGCTTTCAGCCGACTGCTGCTCTCTGACCTGCAAACGCTGCATTCAGACATTATACATGCCATACCGGAGTAATTTATGACATGAAGACTTTTTAATGACAGATTCCACCAAACTACTGCTTCATGCTCTCAGACGCTCTTGTAAAAGCAGTTTACAGGAGTCTGCAGTTCTCACTTCAGATTCCTAACACGACAGGAACACTGTCCTCCTCACACTCATCTCTGACTTACACCTAGAGAAATGTCCTTTGTCTCGATTAGAAAGAGGAATGAAATCTCAACTCTTAGCAGGTAATACCAGCTTATTACCAGCTGTCAGGCAGCAATCTGTCACCTAACAACCTACAGCATGAATGTTTAACACGGAAGAACATAGTAAGACTGCTGCCATGTTAGAAAAGGACAGATGTTATTACATGGTTATTACAGTTGATTAAAAAAAGTTACTTGAAATAAACTCTCGCTGAAATAAAATAAACACTACCTGAAAAAGAAAATAAAGTTCAAATGATTTTATTTCAGCTAGCTGTCAAAGTAACATATCTTATTTTCATTTAGTTTAACTTGATATTGTAAAACAACTTAGAATAAATACATACATGCTTACATACATACTTTACAGACATATTTTTTTTTAAATTACAATAACTCATACAAATTACAAAAACACATAAAATTACTAAAACCTAAAGTAAATTTAAACGAAAATGGAAAATACAAGAATAAAAACAAATTTAAAATATTTTTAAAAATTAAGTGTATTAACTCTGCTAAAATAGCACTGCTTTCAAGACAAGATGTGAATAAAACATATATTTACCTGCAAATGTTCATCTTTTTTATGAATATGGACATGATCTCCATTGTTATAGTAGTATTATTTATATAGTATTTTAGTACTTACTGTTTTGAATTATGATTTTTTTAATGAGCTTTTACTGTTATGAGTTTTCATTTTAATTTCACTTTTAGATTTAGTGATTTTATGTGGTTTTATATATACAGTATATTTATAAAATATAAAAAAATATATATATATTTTTTACTGTCAGATTATTTTATTTAAGCTAGTTGCCAAAGCAACATTTCTAATTAAGTTTTTCATCAGCTATATTTAATTTTAGTTCAGCTTTATTTCAGTTCCCAAAACAGAAACTTTTTAATAGTTTAATTTTAGTTTGACAATAACAACAATGATCTCTTTAATATTTAATGTAGTGTGTACATGCACACTTTGTATGCAAATATTGTCGTTAAATAAAAATCAATGTAATGCTAATGAGTTTTCCCGCTGTGTTTGTGTGTTTGAGCAGTTCATCGGGGGTTGGTTTACCGCGTGTGCAGTGCTGACGGCAGATGGGCTCATGGGAAAAACACCAGCGAGTGTGAGCAGGATGACCCTGGACAGGTGAGATGCGTGTTTAATAACTTGATGTTTCTGAGCAATGATACTAATGCCGGCTGACCCTTCTCTCTCTGTGTGTGTGTGTGAAGAAGCAGTACGGTCAGATCCTCAGCAAGTTCAGAGCCATGTACACCGTCGGATACTCACTGTCTCTGGCAGCACTGACTCTCGCGCTGGCCATCCTGATCAGCTTCAGGTAAATACAGCATCTACCAAACACAAACTGTAGTTCAGCACTCAATGCAAATTACATGACGAAAATTGTACCTAGTAACATAATCTATTACATCACACATTTTAGGCAATATAAAATGCAATAAAATGTAATATTGGATTACATTTTAATTACTTTTTGATTACTTTCACCTGTCACATTGATTTGAATAATAATCTCATATCATATTGATATAAAAATACAAGGAGAAAAAAATAATATTCCATTCAGTAACATGAAGTGAATTAAACATGACATTATGCCAGGGTTTCCTGGACCGGAGCTTTGCAAAGGAACTGCTGGTGGTTTGTGAGTTGATGGAAAGATAATTTTAAAAATAAAAAAAAGGTATCTTGGAGAGTTGTCCAAGTCGCAACATCTAACTGGGTGCCTCAGGGCTCAGTTCTTGGACCACTTCTCTTCTCTGTCTACATGGCATCACTAGGTTCTGTCATTCCGAAACATGGCTTTTCATATCACTGCTATGCTGATGACACTCATCGTGTTATTGCCTAATGATGAATCGCTTGTTGTATTCCTCATTTCTTTGGACTTTGGATAAAAGCTTCTGCTAAATGAATAAAAGTAAATGTAATCAATCAAAAGCCTATTAAGTAATCATGTAGTCAATAAAAAGTAACTGTAATCTGACTACAGCTATTCTAAAATGTAATATCATCTAAGTGATATTAGATGATAGCGAGTGTTTGATTTGTGCAATCTGATTACATGATCCCCATTACATGTGCTGATCACACAGTAATCGTCTGGTTTCCCACAGGAAGCTGCACTGCATGAGGAACAACATCCACATGAATCTGTTCGGCTCCTTCATCCTGCGCGCCGTCTCCATCCTCGCCAAAGACGCGCTGCTGGATCAGATGAACAGCGCTCAGAGCGGCCCGCATCACTTCCAGGGGCAGCGCTGGGTCAGCGCTCAGGTACACGTCACCCTTTACAGTGTGTTTGCAGGCAGGTGGAGCTGGATCCAGAGGAAAGTACAGGTGTGCTCAAGGACGTCTTGTTTACTTACTGTAAGCATCTCAGATAAAGGTCTTCCGATCAGAGTCGTTCTATAAACGACATTGTTTCCTGGCAAATGTTGACTTGCATTGTGTAAAGACGGCCAATCAGATCTGATCTTGCTGGTTTGCAATATGCATCAGATTGGGGGCAGGCGATATGAATCAGCCAAATACTGCCAGTTAGCCACTCCTAAATGCATTTATGTTGAGAAACTGCACTATGTGTAACTGATAACAAGTTGGAAGCTGATGAAAAAGTGGAAGACTGAATCCAAATGTGAAACTGAGCACAGAAATATGATAGATGTGAGTCAAAGCGAATGCTTATCATACTCAATTAAACAAGAAAAGATGATTGATGGATTGATTGATTGATTAAAAAACAATGCTAAGCAGATAAGTCGTATTTATAGTAAGATAAATAGTAAGATAAATTTGGTAAATTTAGTAAAAAAAAAAAAAAAAGAATAGTTTTATTGCGATGTATGTGATCTGTTAAAATACTAACTTTATATACCAGATAATAATAATAATAATAATAATAATAATAAAGATAATACATACATACCTACATGCATACATACATACATACCAGATATCACCAATTTTCCATAACAGTGATTAGAAGGCAGCTGGAAAATAAAATAAAATAAGTTGTTTTTGTGTTTCAGGCTGACATTTGAAGAATTTACATATTTTTGAAGGTTGTTATTTTATTTCTTCCAGTTGCTTTCTAATCACTATTGTGGAAAATGAGTTAGTCTGATATAAAATTATTGCTATCTGTTATATGTAGTTTTAATAATATAATATAATATAATATTCTAAGTCTGCAGCTAATGATTGGCAATTAGTTCTTCGAGTAATCAGATGAAAACCTAAACATCATGAGTTTTGTAAATAATTTTTATATTTTATGAATTACAAAACAAGTATCTATTATTAAAAAAAAAGTTATTCCACATCCTGCTCAACATTGTGCTCCAAACAATATGCAATTTGAGGACTGTGAAAAGAAATATAGTGAATTTATGTATTTAGGCTATGCTATGGGTAATCAAATTCACTGTCGATCCTTTTGATTATTATTGATTTTTTTGATTAGTTATTGCAGCCCATAAACGTAATTCCATAAGAGTGATTCAACTTAGTAATATCCATATCCATTAATTTTCCATCTGTTTTGATAATAAATATGATGCAATATTACGATGCACTTCTTGGCCTATATCACATTAGACGGTCTGTGATTGGTTGGTGGGCGTGTCATCAGAGGCTGAATTTGCATATCGGTGCATGTGTTCCTCAGACGGTGAGCGGCTGCCGTGCTGCGATGGTGATGATGCAGTACAGCGTCATGGCCAACAACTACTGGCTGCTGGTGGAGGGTCTGTATCTGCACAGCCTGCTGGTCATCACCGTCTTCTCCGAGAGGAACTACTTCTACATTTACCTCTGCATCGGCTGGGGTGTGTGAGCCTTCAGCACGCAATCATGCATAATCACATCCTTTCAGAAGCTCCTTTGTCTGGGAGTGTTTTTCTAATAACTGAAGTCTGATCTGCTCAGAATTAGCACAAAGAAAGACCAATAAACAACACGCATTTTCACATTCACCGCGAGGCGTTTGAGGAAACGTTCGGCCCACCCTGAGCTGTTTGAAGCGTTTCTGACGCGGCTGACTTTAAAGAAGTTTTAAGACGTTTAAGAAGTCAGCTCAAAATCACTAATGAGCTGAGGAAGCGTTTGATTGGCTGACACTCCGCTGACTCTCTCTCTTGTGTTGCAGGTGCGCCGCTCATATTTGTGCTGCCGTGGATGACAGTCAAGTACCTGTATGAAAATGAAGAGTATGTTTCCTTTACTTTAACTTCGACTAACAATGGCTCCAAAAAGGGTTTGAACACCTGCATAACACCTAAAACTTCCATTTGGGTTAGATGTCAAACATTTTTTGCTGGGTGTCTTTGATTCAGCTGGCGTTCTGTTGATTTTAGTGTTTTTAATGGAATTCAAACTGAACTGATGTCTTTTTGTCAAGAGTTGATTTGCTTTGTTGGGTTTCTTGAAAATAAATGCCACTTAGGTTCATATTTAGTATACAATGCAGTGACATTCAGGTTTTATTTTGTGACTGAAATGTCCAAATACATTTTTGGGTTACTGTATGTAAGCATTAATATTGTCCTGATTTATAAAATGGTTTTTAGTAGATAACTTTATATTATATTACGTTTTAGTGTGCATGGCAGCAGGATTATTATTTTTAACTCAAACTAAAACCATAAAAAAAAACATTTGTTGCTTGAAATAAAAATAAAATAAAATATTAAAGATTATCTGAATATATTATGTATAGTAAATAAATAAGAAATCAGGAAGGGGGCCAACACTTTTTCACACCACTGTGTATATATATATATATATATATATATATATATCTCAAATATTCCACGTCCTGCCCAGTGTTGTCCTCCAAACACTGTATGATTTGAGGCCTATCAAAGCAAATATAGTGAATTTAACCCTAAAAGGCATCTGATACATGAAACCCTGCAGCAGCTATACAGTAAATCCTGTTGTGCTGACGGATATGGAATGAGTTTGTGTGGGATCGGCACAGATATAGGAGGATAAAAGTGTTGGACAGTGAGACTAGTAGCTCTTTATGAGCCGTTCACATCGCTGATCTCCCCAAACGGTCATGTTCTGACTGAAAGCAGGAGAAAAGAGTCATAAAGCGGCCCATTGCTCTTAAATAATACACACTGATAATGAGAAACTTACACGTGTGAACCGGTGTGATCTCTTTAGTATTCATGGGTATTTGTGTTTAAAGTGTTCTGGCCTGATGTAGACCTGACGAGCCTCAGGTGACTTTCGACACGCCCCCTCTCCCTCTGCACCAATCAGGTGCTCTCGTGATGATGATGAGTTGGCGTTCGAGTATAAAGTGTTGATGAAGGCGCTGCTGTTTCTCTCTCATCTCGCCTGTATTTGGTCTTTCTTCTTTCCTCCCTGCGGTAATCGAATATCATTCCCTTTCTTTTATTTGCCTTTCTGTTTATTGTGTTTATTGTTTGAGTTTAATTTGATTCTTCAGTGGGTGTTGTCATGGCACAACATATTTCATAACCCACGGCTAAGTTTGTATAAGTTTTAGTATCTTTTGGTTTTCTTCTTTGTTGTGAACTGTGACCGCATTAATGCATTTATAACATTAAAAGTGCAAGATTTAAAGAAATATTCCAAGTTTAGTGCAAATTAAGCTCCATTACAATTGCAAATGGTTGATTACTTGGCTACTGGTGGATAATTGTTGAAAATTGTTGTGGCAAATTGCTGTTTCAATTAATGAAAGTTAAACGCTGTAAAATCTGGTTTACAGTAAAGTGCTTACTGTACAGTGGAAGTGAATGGGGAAGATCCATCAACCTACTCAGTAATAACAAGAGTATAGCCACATGACATGAACAATGTGTTAACAGGATTTAAGTCTGATCATTTTTTGTTTAAATTTAAATTCAACTTTGTTGCAATGACGATGCAATGTCATAAACCATAAAACAGATTTAAACTATATTACAGCTCACACATATGTTTTAACAGATTAATAATTACAAGTACGTCTAATAAATGGACGCAAGTTTTATAAAATTACATTACATGCTTTTAAGTCATACAAAAAAATGGCCCCATTCAAGTTGATTTATAAAGCACATTTAAAAACAAATGCTTCACCTATAGTGATGTACAATCAAGAAAAATACAATAAGTGCAGAACAGAAAAAAGTTAAATAAGAACATAACACACTAATAAAACAAAACTAAGAAGGGAAGTCAAAACTTTACCAAAGTGTTGTACAATCAAGAAAAAAAAAAAAAATACAAAACTGAACAGAAAAATATTAAGATCATAACAGACTAATAAAACAGTATAAAACTTCTATTATAAGTCAAAATTATTTTATTTTATGTTATTTCATATTTTATTTTATCAACATAATCCCACGAATGCTGTTGGTAATGAATAGACATGAAGTTCTGCCGTACACAAAAACGTTAAAATGACTTCATGTTCCATTATAAATCCAGTCTAGATTTGATGGACTTTATAAAGTCTTTCTTGAACTGAATAAATGAGAGTCCTGGTGAGGGATTATTGAACGGCACAGAGCTCTAACGCTTCCAGTCCTGCACGCCTACAGAGGATTCAGAACCATTTGTGAAGGAGACATTTAAATTGGACCAACATGTACAAATAACTCTGAAAACTAATGAGATCACAGTTTGAACAGACTTTTTCAGGTGTGTGAGAGGGATTTATTAGAATTGGTTATTAAGCCGCTGAGGAAAAAACTTCTAATAACAATAAAGCATCACCATGGTAACACTTAATTAAAGACACATGCTTTTTTTTTTACTTAGACAATTAATCAGTGCTCAGTTTAGGAAAGAACAGAGAAGTCAATATGAAATCTAAACTCACCCTGTTTACTTGTTTCTTGACTCACTGTGAACTATTTCTCCATAATCTTTCATCAAAACACAATAAAACTCGCTTTCTTTCTCACCACACAATCAATTATTGATGGATAACATAAAGTCCTGTGCTTCAGATTTATGTTTGTTTCTCATTAAAAGTGCTATTTTATTCTGAAATATGTCACATACTGTAACTGTGTATGAAAAATGGGTTGCAAAAAGCTTTCCAGGTTGAACTCAAAATTGAATTCCTTGTGTCACCAGTGTTATGAAAAAAATTAATGATGGATTAGGTTTTAACAGTTTGACACATTGTTCATGTTTAAATAGATGGATTGTGATATTTTGTCATATGCAGATGCTGGGAAAGGAATATCAACATGGGCTACTGGTGGATCATCCGTTCTCCCATTCTGTTTGCGTATCTGGTAAGAGACTCACGCACAGATTTACGGCCCGTTCTCATCCATGCTACCGCACGATATCGTTCTTCTCTTAGAAGTGCGCAATGAAGTTACATCATCTCCTGCTTTAAATGTTTGCGCCGATTCTATTGTGACTGGCTGTCAGTAGCTATGTTTCTGCGCATTTTGGATTATCGCATAAAAAAACGCTGGATGGAACCTTACTACTTACTAAGAAACTTGCCAAGATGCGCATAGATTCTAAAAATGCGCATAAAAAACGTATGCGCACAACTGAGTAGGATAAACGTTTTATCCGATAAGAAAAAATGTGCACAAACTACGATGGAAGCACATTTACCGAATAAATTCCTCCATGCGTATCGAAAAAGTCATGTGACTTTGCGCTATGAGACGGGATAACTTGACTAACCAGCGGACCGATCTCTTTCACAGCCTGAGGAAAGTCTGTCATCAAAGTATTTACTGTAAAATTACTGTAAAATTACTGTCTTACATGGCTGCGTTCCCAAACAACAGGCATCCACCTCTAAAAGCAATGACCGCATTTATTGTGTTACGTCTGCTCTCTCTGAAGCACAAGTAATTTATTACATATGAAAATGATTATATTCAGTGGCTTCTCCTAGTTTTCTTAGAGATATTTAGTGCCAGTTTATCAGGAAGTGACGATTTTGTTTTCTTTGACTCATTGGATGGAAACGGTGCTTTATTCTCAAATGTTTTATGCGATATTCCAGTTTTGCGCATAAGTTAAATTCACATCTTTGGATGGAAACATAGCTAGTGTGATTCCAACTATATCATCCCTCTGTGGTGTGGATTTAGCTGTTCTTTTAAAGTTAGAACGATTTTTAAAACTACATCTTTATCGTTATGTCGTCCTTGCTGTGAACGGACCATTACATCTCATCTCATTCAATCCATATGAAACTGAACCCAGCTAACAAGTTTTGGTTCCCAGAACGTTCCCAAGAATGTTCCCTATTGGTTAGCCAGGAAGGTTTTCTTAACGTAAATAGAACGTTCCCTTGAGGTTAGGGGAACGTTCCAGAAACGTTCTCAGTAGGTTATAAAAATAAAACTTAAAAATAACCTGCAGGGAACATTCCTGGAACGTTCACTCTAGGTTATATAAAAACAAAAACTAAACTAAATAACCTGCAGGGAACATTCTCTTTTGGCTATTAAAAAAAAAGAACCTACATGGAATGTTCCTAGAATGTTCTTATTTGGTTCCGAAAAAATAACCAAATGGGAACCATATGGGAACGTTAGGGGAACGTTCTGTGTTTGTTGGGAAAAAAACGCAGCCTCGATAGACAATGAAACTGTCCGTCATGCATCTACGCAGAAGATCCTGTGTGTGTGTTGCATATGGATGGGCTGGAGTATTGAGATTCAAGTGGTCTCTAATATGATTCTGCATTCGCAGGCTCACATTAGACGCGTTCGTTCAGCGAGTGCCTCGGGCTCAGGAACACTTTATGACCTCCGCGCGTCACTGAGCGTTTGTTCTGCGCACTCATCAACGCATAAAAAACTGCTTGGGGGGCTTTACAAAGTAATAAAGACAATCACAATGATTTATTTCACGAGTCACTTGCATGTTCTGATTTCAAAACTGCTCCAGACACCAGGCTTTTGAGCGATATGTGAATCTATGATTTCTGTTTTTAGAAAAGTATTTGGAAAACAATGTTGATATAACTTTGCTAATATGATGCAGAATTAAACACACCTTCAGTCATTATTTTTTGCTGTTTTAGAGTATTTAACTAGAGGGTACCGTTATGTATTTTTTTAACTTTATGCTCTCATTATTTACATGCACATATATCTGTGCATTCATGTTTTTCATATATTAAGTGTACATTGAAAAAATGTTCAAAAAATCTATACAACAAATCATCAGCTTTTCAAAACTGAAATTGCCAGATCTCAGTTGCATTTCTCTTGTGTTGTTTGTGTGGATCAATTCAATTATCTAGACTCAGTAAGAATCAAATATAAGATAAATCCGTCAGTTTGATTTCATAACAGTGGTTTGTTTTACTCATTTATTGATTTGTGTTTGTCACAATAATTCTGGTCAGGCTTTAGAAGTTTCACAGAAGCAGAATGGAAGCATTATAAAGTCCAAATAGAGAGATCCCTTTAATGTCTATGTGAGGATTGTGATAATGCGTTACGCTTTGACATGTTATCATGTACAGTAATGAAAGAGTGGTCATTTGAATGACACACATCACATCAGTCCCAGTGATTTAAAAAAAAAAGTGAAAAGTGATGTGACATGTGGCCAAGTATGGTGACCCATACTCGGAATTAGTGCTCTGCATTTATCCCATCCAAAGTGCACACACACAGCAGTGAACACACACACCGTGAACACACACCCGGAGCAGTGGGCTTAACCTCTCTCTCTTTCTTTCCTTCTGGAATAGATTAATTTCATTATATTCATTCGTATAATAAAGATCCTGATGTCCAAGCTGAAGGCGCATCAGATGAGATACACCGACTACAAGTTCAGGTAAACACCGCCGTCTTTTATTTTTCATGCAAGAAGAGCTCATGCTCTCATTAAATGTGTGGTTCTCTCTCTCTCTTGTTCGTTCTCCTCAGGCTGGCCAAGTCCACGCTCACACTGATTCCTCTGCTGGGAATTCACGCCATCCTCTTCACCTTCGTTATCGATGAGTCCGTGCCGAAGGAGTCTCTTCTCAGGCTGATCCGCCTCTTCTACGACCTCCTGTTCAGCTCCTTCCAGGTCAGAGGGCAAAGGTCGCCCGCCCACCCACCGTCATCATCAGATCATATGAGTCAGAGCGCTTAAAGAGATGCTCTCTGAATGGATTGTATCTGCTGTGAGATGAGAGCAGATGGTTGAGGTTTATGTGTGTTGTTGTCTGTAATCATAGGGTCTGCTCGTGGCCATCCTTTACTGCTTCGTCAACAAAGAGGTGAGAGATGTCTCTTTTTCAAAAAGCATTACTTAAAATCACAGCTACACATGATCTATAGCATCTAAAAGTAGCATCCTTGTGGAGCCTTTCATGTTGAGCATGAACATTTGACCTTTTTTCACATTTATTGCATTTGATGCACTTTTTTTTTTCGCAGTTGGTTTTTATTTATTTATTTTTGGTCGTATCGCTCTTGCTGTGAATAGTCCTGTGACTCAATAGTCTGTGTTTCTCCGGCTCTCCAGGTCCAGAGCGAGATGCTGAAGAAGTGGAAGAGGTGGAAACTAGGCAAGGACATCGAGGAAGAGTACCGTCACACCCACAGCCAGACGCCCCATGCCAAAAGTGGCAGCATGGCCCCGGCGATGACCCACGAATGCCCCGAAACCCCAGAGCTGGCAGCCACGGCCTCGGCAGAGTCCCAGCGTCTGGTGACGGGCCTTCAGAACGGAATGAACTGGAACCGGGGACGCGTGAGGCTGCAGTTGACCGCCGAGCCACAGGAGGGCGCTAGTAACTGCAGCTCTCTGACAGAAGACATTTGTCTGGAAGAGCGTCCCCTCAACAGTGAGTGCTCAGCAGCGGTGACAGAAACCAGTGTTTGAGGAACGTGACACTGATGGCTGTTTTTAACACTTATGGATCAATGAAATGATATTACATTCCAGATGTGGTCTTCATGTTACCAAACAGGCCTCTATCATGTGAAAACATGTTCTAGTAACCTTTAAAAACAAACCGCAGTTATCTCCTGAGTTGGTAAATTACCAAATAGTATTATAAAGCAATAAGCCCCAAGAAGCCGTGGTTTACAGTGAATTTATAACAGCTAAGGGGCGTTGTTAGGCACGACGCGAAGCGGAGTTAGCTGTTATAGATTCACTGTAACCCACGGCTTCACGGGGCTTATTGCTTTTATAAAATGGTTATTCCATATACGTAGTTAGGTTTCACAAAATAAAACGGAGCAAATAAAGTGTAATGATATTAATAAAAACAGTATTTTTCCAACAAACAATGTAGTTCCTCAGCATCAGTTGTGGTTCCAACAAAGTGGTTGCCAAGCAACAGACAAATGTAAACAAAGGTGTATGTTTGTAGAGTAATTTACAACAGCTTTGATCGTGGCGCAGCCAATCAGAATCAAGGACCGGAACTATCCGTTTTATAAACCGCATTAACCGCTGCTTGGCAAAATTTTGTAGCTGAAATCCAGTTATTTAAAGTGCTGGGTAAAGTTACTTATAAAAGTAATGCATTACAATATTGCGTTACTCCCTAAAAAAGTATCTAATTGCACAAGTAATTCAAATATACCCCAGCGACTTAAAACTGGTGTTGTGGTCCAGGGTCACATTTGTGGTGGAAATACCAATTATATTTACTTTTATGCACTTAGAAGATGCTTTTAAACCTTACAATAGAGGAGCATAAGCTATTTGTTACAGAGCCAACACTATTCAAAGTATTTAATAACAGGCTTATTAGAAACCTAGATTAGCAGAAAGGAGAACATGTGTGTCTTCGGCTGCTGCTTGATGGTTGTGATGGTCTCAGCAGTTGGAGTGGAGGTTGGCAGCTCATTCCTGCAGAGAGGAGCAGAGAGGGTGAAGGGTCTGGAAAATGTCTTCATGCCTCGCTGTGAAGGAAAGGCAAGGCACTTGGTTATTTACCCACTCAGGAGTTAAAACCCCTTTCATTGTGTTGCCCTTTAAGAAACGCTCACCAAAACATCTCACACTGGCAGATAAGCTGTGAGGCATCCATAATTCAGTTCCATTTTTACTGAACACTAACCACGGACAGAAAAGGAAACTTGTCGCCTGCTCATCGTCAAAACACCTGAGCTTGATGTTTCATGTGGGGTGTTCAGTTGGTATCGTGACCAGGTGCTTTAATAAACGGTGTCAGATCCTCAGTGGAAGCTTTTAAACTTACAGTGGTTACTCGCTGTATTACCATCCACAGACATCACTGGAGTGCCATTCTTACAGACTACCCACAATTCATCGGGACAAAAAAAAAAAACAGCTCAACTGAGAGCTCAGGAATGATCTTTACGGTTCCCATGTGAGGCTTCTTGGATTGTGGCGGATCTTTAACAGCGTTCAAGACCATTACTTAACATGACATGCTTAATCATTCTGTATATGGGTAAAAATAGTGTATTTCAACGCAAGACTGAAACAGTCTCCCTGTTCATGATGCATTATTTACTGAAGCAAACCACAAGGTACGAGAGGTTATGTTAAAATAATAAGGATGCAAAACCACATTTTAGTGTCACATGCCATCTTCTGGCTTGAAGATGTTGTCCATAATATAACAGAACGTTGCTATGCACCACAATAAGCAGAAATGCAGTGATTTGATGAGCAGGTGTTTTGTGTCATAGCTGTTTTTATATAGAATATTTATATAATGTATTGACTAATCAGAAGCCAATTTTTGTTTTTCTTCAGTTTATTAGAATCAGTTTAGAATGCTGCTAATCATTTCCATTTTTTATGCTTATAAGGTTGACACTGAAAAGAGTTCAAACCTGACCACTGAATCTCAAATGACTCCCACCAAGCTTCAGTAACGTATTAATAACGCATCATAAACACAGAGCTTCGTATGGAGTCCTGGACGTCATGTGATTGTGATCTGCGTCATTTGAATGTTTTTTCGTGTTTGTGGAAAGAATTTGTGTGGAAGAGTTAAACTATGGTACATGTGTAAATCAATTTTGTTATTGCCTGCGAGAACAAGAAGTAAAGAGGGAGCAAAAAAACGTCGAAACCGAAAGGAAAATTGTAAAAAATAAAACTCCCTGAGTCTGGTTGTTTAGTCTGTTGTGGATGGCTTTGATTTACTGTGGCATGATGACTGTTTCTTATGGAGATCTCTGGGAACTCGCTGAAGCCACTGTGGCTCAATAAATCACTCACGACACACGCACACGGCCATTATTACCACTGTAAACATCCAAATATCATCCATCATGCATTGATTAGCCAAGAACACAGCAGCTTGTTCAAAAGTGTAAGTGTAAGTGAATGTGCAAATGTGCAGTAATCAAAGAGAACCTGTTTGTGTGTGTATCTTTATCTATCTATCTATCTATCTATACACACATTTTATTCTTTTATTTGGATCCACAAGACAAGCAACAAAAACGGAATCCAAATACCTTGGGAAGTCAGTTTGCAAGATGACAGGTACACATGGCTAACATACATTCACAAGTCCTTATATTTATAACATTCAACACTCAAGGATAGATAAAACATCTTCGTTTCCATATTTGCATACTCCCTATAGTGGCTGAAACTGAACAAAATTTTTTGAGTTTTTTTGCTTTTTTTTTGCAATCCACTCAACTGCAGACCTTTAATCATATTCTTGTGCACATGACCTAAACTTCCAAATACTAGGGTAATTAACTTACAGTGATAGTCAAGTTGATGGATGGCTTCAACCAATGGCTGATATTTCAGCAGTTTGGAAAGATAGCAGGTATCAAAATACAGATCAAAACAACAGCCAACCTCAATGACAAATACAGAGTTCAGAGCCTTGTTTACAATCACAATGTCTGGAGTGTTTGGAATGTTTTTGAAATAGTCACTGTCAGATGTGTTGTCATAAAACCAGTTCAATTCAACAGTAGTATGCTGGTAAAACTTACTGTCTTTATGTATTGTTTTCAAGTCCTTTACAATCAAATCAACCAGGCGATCGTGTCTGGACACATACAGTCCTTTGTAACAACAACATCCATTTAAGATGTGGGCAACCGTTTCATTTTCCTGTTGATTTTGATGTAACAGACAGTAGGCGTTGTAATTTGACGGGTACCATATTGACAGATTGTACATAGTTGGAAGACATTGTAGTCGTGCTTTAATCATAAAAATTTGAATATCCTCTGAGATTGAAAAGTTTGTCAAAACAGAGTGGGATACTGAGTGGTCAGCCGATTGGAGAAGTGCTAATTTTCCCTGTAGTTTCAAGCCCATCCAGTGCTGGGCATTTTGGGTTTTTCTGATGTGAAGAAGTGAGGCTTTTACATTATTGGTCGATAGTTGACGAGGTGCACTTTCGGTGTTGAGAACCGCTAGAGCAGAGATACGCGGGTCTGTTATTATGTTCTCATTAAGAGCCACTAGTGGTCCGTCATGTCCCTGCCAAGAGAGCTGCAGTCCTGTGCACTGGCAAAGATCATTTAAATCCAACCAATCAGAGCGTACTCCAAATCCGGCTGTTTTGATGTCCAATTTTCCATTCGTTTTTAATTTAAATCCAAGAAACTGGGGCTCGTTGAATGAAGCAGCTTTTCTACATTTTGCGCCACTGTAGATGTAGATGTAAAAGTGACTCACGTGCCAGCTCTCTGACAGATGTATCGTTGTTATTCAGCATGTTAAGAAGATGACCTGTTCTGGAGGCAGTATAAATCCATTCAGTGTTTGGGACACCGAGACCTTCGTCTCGGCGCGACTGGAAAATAATATCTCGGGTTGTATGGCTATTGAGGCAGAGCCATTTTCTCACTAGCTTTACCATTTCATCGTTCAGTGTTGAAAGTGTGCATTGTGGAATATGAACATTCATAAATAGATGTTGAATTTTAGCTGTTGCAATCAATCCGATAGCCTCGATCTTCATCATTATGGGGAGAGGGGAAGAGTCAATCAGTGCAAGTCTTCGGGTAAATTCATGACACAGCTCTGTAACCTGTTCCTCCCAGTCTCCGCTAATGTTGAATTTATGCCCCAGATAAGAATAGGTTTCATGACGTTCATATAGACGGATAGGTTTATGTGCTAATGCAAAGACCAGGGGTTTGTCAGACTTTGATCTATACCATCTATTTCCTCCACTCCGTCTTTCATAAAACGCAGCACACTTTGTATGTTTCATATCCAAACCAGACCACCTTATGAAGTCATCTGTACGAAGAAGCATATTATGAATTATACTCTCATCTCGTGACGATATTTCCACATCATCCGCATAAGCTTGCACTGGATTTGGAGATTGCACACCTGCTGGTGAGCACTGACACATCCATTTCAGCCAGGAGTTAATCACTAGTATAAAGTTAACAGCGCTCCAGGGGCAGCCGGTCTTAATACCGATCTTGACAGGTATAGGATCAGTTAAGGCACTTCCACATATGACTTGAACATAGGAGTTATTGTAGACGTCCTTGATCACGTCCACATACAGCCGTGGCAGTCTTATTTCATCCAATGCATAAAGCATAACATCATGGGACAATGATCCAAAAGCATCACGAAAATCCAGAAAGACAGTGGAGAATTTTGCAGATGAATGTTTAAAATCATCAATTCCTGTTTTCAAACAAAAGACGTGCTCATTCATTCCCTGTCTATTGATATATGCTTTCTGTTTTGATGAGAGTATTCCTGTCTCCACCAACCAGGGGAGGATTCTTGAGAGCAAACATTTCATGAACACCTTATATACTGTCGGTAGTAAGGATATATCTCTCCAAGTTGACGGATCGTCGGGGATATGGTCTTTCTTGGGGATTCGATGGATCAATGCACCTTTCCATGCTTCTGGTACTTTACCGTTCTCAAGACAGATGTTAAATATATTAGTCAGAACTGGGCACAACGTGCTTTTATCAGATTTCAGCGTTTCATACGTCACACCATCAGATCCGCTTGCTTTATTATTAGTTAAATTACTAATCACTTTCTCTACCTCACTAACAGTAAATAGCGAGGCGCTCAATTGACTGTATTGCACCAGATTTAATGACCCTGTCCATGGCGGCACACTTAATGTACTTTCTGAGCTTTCGGGCACACATTTGGAAGTATAATAATTTTGTACAAACTGCTTGCTATTTGTACAAGCTGGTGCACTTGGGTATTTACTGTGATTAAGAATAACTTGGATTGCTTTAGCTTTTCTATTTTGCCATAAATATGCTAATTTGTCTTTGCCCACCTGCTTTTGCTCTTGAGTTGCACTCCGTGACGCCCCGAGTGCCGGCTGAACGATGTCCCGCAAGAAGCGCAGCTCCGCCTCAATCCAGCTTCCAAGGGAATCCCGGGTTTGAATTTGAGGGAGGCCTCTGTTAATTAATGGCATTTTTTTCAATATACGGGTTGTAAACTTCAAAAATGGTAGTCCAAATGGTCTCCCATTTCGCCAAGTAGTTGAAAAAATTCCGTTCTTGAAATAAACTCCATTTAAGATGCAGATGAGTTTAATCCATTCTGTCGGCCTTTCTCCAGAGAAAACGAAGTTATGCCTATCCTCAAAGTGTTTCGAATCCAAGGCCTTTCTCCAACCTTTTTCTTGATTTTGAAATGAAATCCACTCATCCTGCCCTAAAGCTCTTACGAGACTCGAAAAATCTGTATTAGTCGAACTATCATCCGCTGAGTGTTGTTTGGGCACAGCGTCATGTATAGTCCATGCTTGTTTGTAGATCCTACCGGTCTGTAGGGCGTCTTTAAACACGCTCTTTATAGTTGTTATAAGGCACATTGTAAAAAGTAGTAGCCCTAAGTCAGCCATATCAAAATGCACTCACTTCCCTGCATTTAACGCTGGCAGTTACAGTGGGTGCTGCTAGAAATTCATGCGGGTATGCAGAAAGCCCAAACGCACTCCGCTGCGGCCACATACACTCACACACACACACACACACACACATATTTGTTTGTATGTATTATTATTATTTGAGTTTTTAAACATTTTTTTCAAGGTAAAAAGTGTTTTTATAAAAAATAATATATTTATTTTATTTCTCATTATTTAAAATATTTTATATATTATGAAAGGCCAAACAAAAAATAACTATATAAAATTAAATATTTAATATGAATCAGAATATATAGTTATACATTTGAATATAATTGTAAATCAGAATATATAGCTGTAAGTTTGAATATATAGATAAAAAATATTAATATATAAATATAAATTTAAATATATAGAAGTAATTTAGAATATATTATTTTAAGTCTGAATAAATAAATGTAAATCATGTACTTATAATTCTGAATATATAAATATTATAGGAAAAGTCTGAATGTATAAGTACAAAACTGAATATATAAATGTAAATCATAAATATAAAATTAAGTCTGATTAAATAAATGTAAATCGTGAATAAATTGTAAATATATCTAACTTTATATTTTCAAAATATATAAATATGTTTAATTTCCAATTTTACAGTCAGAATTATATCTCTCTATTCACAATTTACATTTATACTGTATATTAAAATTATATAATTATATAATCCAAAATTACATTTTCACAAGTCATGTGACTGGAACAATAGTCAGATTAGTCAGGTTGTTATGGACATTCTCAGGTATGCCCTTGAAAATGTCTTCTTTTCTTCTCTCCTGTATAGTTTACTGCTTCTTGTCATTCAAAGACCAACACACACACACACACACGCACACACACACACACACACACACACCAGGGCAATTATCATCTACAATGCAGCAAAATGAACTCATTTCTCTTTCTCCACCTCCTTTTTCTCTCTTTTACTTTTCTCTCCACAAATTAGAGTCGCTTAAGAGAAACTGAGAGCGAG
>NW_015544627.1:13118-16455 GCF_001515605.1 Sinocyclocheilus anshuiensis | reverse complement strand
TATTCGATGGATCAATGCCCCTTTCCATGCTTCTGGTACTTTACCGTTCTCAAGACAGATGTTAAATCTGTCTCCACCAACCAGGGGAGGATTCTTGAGAGCAAACATTTCATGAACACCTTATATACTGTCGGTAGTAAGGATATATCTCTCCAAGTTGACGGATCGTCGGGATATGGTCTTTCTTGGGGATTCGATGGATCAATGCCCCTTTCCATGCTTCTGGTACTTTACCGTTCTCAAGACAGATGTTAAATATATTAGTCAAAACTGGGCACAACGTGCTTTTACCAGATTTCAGCGTTTCGTACGTCACACCATCAGATCCGCTTGCTTTATTATTAGGTAAATTACTAATCACTTTCTCTACCTCACTAACAGTAAATAGCGAGGCGCTCAATTGACTGTATTGCACCAGATTTAATGACCCTGTCCATGGCGGCACACTTAATGTACTTTCTGAGCTTTCGGGCACACATTTGGAAGTATAATAATTTTGCACAAACTGCTTGTTATTTGTACAAGCTGGTGCACTTGGGTATTTACTGTGGTTAAGAATAACTTGGATTGCTTTAGCTTTTCTATTTTGCCATAAATATGCTAATTTGTCTTTGCCCGCCTGCTTTTGCTCTTGAGTTGCACTCCGTGACGCCCCGAGTGCCGGCTAAACGACGTCCCGCAAGAAGCGCAGCTCCGCCTCAATCCAGCTTCCAAGGGAATCCCGGGTTTGAACTTGAGGGAGGCCTCTGTTAATTAATGGCATTTTTTTCAATACACGGATTCTAAACTTTCAAAATGGTAGTCCAAATGGTCTCCCATTTCGCCAAGTAATTGAAAAAGTTCCATTCTTGAAATAAACTCCATTTAAGATGCAGATGAGTTTAATCCGTTCTGTCGGCCTTTCTCCAGAGAAAACGAAGTTATGCCTATCCTCAAAGTGTTTCGAATCCAAGGCCTTTCTCCAACCTTTTTCTTGATTTTGAAATGAAATCCACTCATCCTGCCCTAAAGCTCTTACGAGACTCGAAAAATCTGTATTAGTCGAACTATCATCCGCTGAGTGTTGTTTGGGCACAGCGTCATGTATAGTCCATGCTTGTTTGTAGATCCTACCAGTCTGTAGGGCGTCTTTAAACACGCTCTTTATAGTTGTTATAAGGCGCATTGTAAAAAGTAGTAGCCCTAAGTCAGCCATATCAAAATGCACTCACTTCTCTGCATTAACGCTGGCAGTTACAACGCAGTTACACACACGCACACTTTGCATGTAAGAAAGGCCTGCCCAAGTGAGGGATGTACCTATTCCCCTTTCATTAATTCTGTTCTCAGGCCATTTGCTGGAAGCGCATTTCCTCTCTCTTTATGATGCAGTCATTTCTGTTAATGAGGCAGCTATTTCATGTATGTTTCAGCGTGCTGCTCGAGCATATGGTCTGATCAAACCCCTCTCCCATCACAGAGCCCGACCTCACATCCTGACAAGCGTTTCACAAGCCCGCCGTCGTCATTTCCACTGCATTTCTTTTACGGCCCTGAATGGATAATTTGACGGTGAATGGCTCGGAGATTGTAATTGTGTGTCAGTTACAAAAGATTCTGATATATTCCCTCGTGCAGTCAAACTGGGGCTGCTTGGATCCTTCATTTACCGCGGTGCTTGACATCAGCACACCTGATCTAAATGTCCTGTTACAATGGAAGCTACAGCACTGTGCAGTTTAACAGAGCATTTCTGGACAGTCAAGCAAACAGGTTTAACACATTTGAAATGTTCTTAACATGAAACTTTGAATACAAACTTCAGATTTAGCAGTGCCTCTCTTGGTTATTCAGCTTTTGTTGTCATATACAGTAGTTCATGAATTTTACATTGGCCTTTTACAATGATAGATTTCTCTTGGGGATTTCACAAAATGTTCTCTCTCTCTCTTTAAGTTATATAAATGTTAGGGAAAAAAACGTTCTAAATTATAGAAAGTTATTTTTATTTTTTTGATAATCTTTTAATATTTGATATATGTTGTCGAAAACATTTTTAGAACAACATTCTCTGAACGTCCTTATGTTGTTTGTGCTAGATGAACATTCTAAGACAACTTTAAATAACATTAATGTTCTTAGAAATTTTTATATAAATGTTCAAATAATGTTAGTGGAATGTAAGAAACATTTTTGCAACCTGTAAATAACATTAAAATCACAACAAGAAAACTGGACATTTTAACAAAAATAAACATTCAAATAACATTTTGGATAAAATAGAGTTAGTAGAACGTGAGAAACGTTTTTGTAGACTTTAAAAAACGTTATAATCATGACAAGAAAATTGGACATGTCACCGCTTTAGAAACATTTTTTTTTTTTAAATGTTCCCACAATGTTTTTATAGTTTGTTACCTGGGTTAACGTGTTCACATCATCAGATTAGATTGTAATGAACAAACGGTGCAAACATAATGATCAGAGCTCACAAACTATGCATTTAGATCTAAATCTGACAAAATGTATCTATTTAGGATCATCGTAAATAATAAAAAGGAATTTATTCATTGGATTTTTTATATAAAAGTTTCTGCCTTTAAGAAATTAATAAACTTGTACTTTTGAGAAATCTGTTTCAAAAGAATACATAAGATTAAAACTCCAGTAGTCTAATAAAAACGGGTCATTTTACACTGAGCGGGTGGCCTCGTGGGGGCTGATCACCAGTGTTGGGGAGTAACTGTAAGATGTAATGGAATTACGTAATTTAATTACAAAATAAATGTAACTGTAATCTGTTACAATTACTAAGAAAAAATGACAGTTACTTGTGAAAATGTTAAAGATTACAAAGGGGGTTACATCTGAATATTTTCACACACTTACAGATTTGATTGATTTCTTTCCCAAATGTTGGGGAGTAACTAGTTACATGTAACGGCGTTACGTAATTTAATTACAAAATAAATGTAACTGTAATCTGTTACAATTACTGAGAAAAAAATGTGTTACTAAAGTTATGAAAATGTTAACAAATACAAAGGGGGTTACATTTGAATATTTTCACACACAAACAGATTTGATTGATTTCTTTCCCAAATTGCACTGACTGCTCTAAAATATGAGACACCAATGTCTCAGGAGTTTAGGACACAGAATATTCATTAATTGTTTTATTTCCTATTTGGGTTTATGTTAGGGATGCTCAATATTGGATTTTTTGCCGATATCCGATAATTTTCAACTTATTATGGCTGATACTGATTTATAATTATTTTTAATTTTTTCGTTAGTTTTTAACAAGAACGTATTTGTTAGAATTAAATAAACAATAATAAAGTTCTTTTATAATTAC
>NW_015544627.1:8424-11001 GCF_001515605.1 Sinocyclocheilus anshuiensis | reverse complement strand
CCTTTTTTTTTTTTTTTTTTTTTAGATTAACTGTTTTTTTTTCTCAAGGCATTGTAAGATGCCATTGTTAAGAATTGATTTGAAAAACAGTATCATAGCTATTAAACTATATCTTGTTATGATTTTAAATCTGTATTTAACGTCAGAGCGATCTCAAAGTAAAATGATGTGCTAAAGTATGATTTTGTGGTGGTTACACTTTAAAAATTGTATTATTATAATCTTAATTCAAGTGATGAAGGATTTTGAAATTCTGACAGTAATCAGTATTGAGTATGCTACTAAGGTTAACCCTTCCTGCTTTAAATGTTTGAAAATGATTAACAGTTGAAAACATGCGCTAGAAATTTTACAAAGTAATCATAATCAAATGTAATATTTTACATTAATACATTGAAATAGTTACACTGCTTATTAAACGTTTTAAATAGGGCAACTTGTAATCTGAAACCTATTACATTTCCAAAGTAACCTTCCAACACTGCTGATCACGTGACCAGCTAGATAGTCTAGCAAGCGGCTACTGCTGGATTAGTCCCAGTAATGCCTCAGTTATCGGACCACACCTTCATTCATGTGTAGCGTCTGGACCAACCAAAAACACAATTTTTCATTTGATTTAACAAAT
The DNA here is from genome assembly GCF_001515605.1 of Sinocyclocheilus anshuiensis. Taxonomy (NCBI): domain Eukaryota; kingdom Metazoa; phylum Chordata; class Actinopteri; order Cypriniformes; family Cyprinidae; genus Sinocyclocheilus; species Sinocyclocheilus anshuiensis. The sequence goes on along the minus strand of NW_015544627.1, from coordinate 10,373 downwards.
CAGTTATTCATTAGATTAACAAATCGTCGGCAATATATTAGTGTCCTGAGAATCTTTAGTAATTTCGATTCAAGTTCCATATGCAAATTACCATGCCCTCACACAAAGGGTCATAAAAACTCCCCAGTATCTCAAAACTCCCACTTGGGATACCGGCCTTTCTCATTGGACAAGCCCATCTTGAGAGGCGGGGATCTTCTCCGACCTTAAAGGCATCACACCATGTATCCCGCCCAGAGTCGGTGGTTCGGTTAGATTCTAAGATGAAGACATGAGCTAGAACGCTTCTGCAACCCCACTAAGTATGTGCCAGGCTTCGGCCTTGACTTTTCCATTCATCAAGATTCTCTGACGCAAACTGGTTCTTTTTCATCAACCAACTTCAGCAAAGATCCAATTATTGTCCCAATAAGGTGGCATCCATTTAATAATTTTGAATTAAAATTAAATTATAATTTACACGCAATAAATTCCGCAATGCGTACTGTTTCATAATGTACTACAATACTGAGGTGCAGATAATTGCTACTATTTGCAATAATTAGTATAAATAGCAGAAAATCTTGCTATTTTAACATAGTGTAAATAGAATCTATAGCTATTTGCACTTAATGTAAATAGCATATCGTTAAAAAATACTGCTATTTTCACTTAGTATAATCCATTGCTATTTGCACTAAGTGCAAATAGCCGCTGCCATATTGTAAACGTCCAAAAGTTTACTTTATAATAATTAGCTTAAAATGTAAACAACATAAGTCTATAGTATGACCTCATTTTTATAGCTCAGTATGTGTGCTGGTGACAGAATTATCTGAGATTGTTATGCTTTAAACCCCCATTTGCTGACTGATTTATTGTCCGGTTCTTATCGTCCGTCCGCACGGAGCTGCAGAAACAAACTCCAACTGACTCTCATTTCCCCCGTGTTTGCTCAACGATCTGTCAATGTTTACGCAGCGTTTAATTGATGGCAAACAGTTAGTTTGGCCTGTGGCTCCACATAATCAAGCAAACGTGTGATAACGCGTGTGTACGTGTGTTTATAATCATACGAACATGAACAGGGATGTGAGGGCCGCGCATCAGCGGAAGTCGCACCGGGATTCATAAAGTTGTTTATGGACGTTGAGTCGGAGGTTTTAATTGACAGAATCCTCTTCAATTATCTCGTCTGCTCGGTGAATGAAGTGAAGAGGTGAGTCTTTCTCTCTTTCTCTCTGTTCCAAACCCCAACTGCTTTGACTAGATAGAAAGCAGCAACCTAACTGAAATAGATCTTGTAGTAAGCAGTGGTGGACGAAGTACACAAATCAAGTACTTGAGTAAAAGTACAGATACGTATAATAAAATATTACTCCAGTAAAAGTAAAAGTACTCCTTTTTTCAATTTTACTCGAGTGAAAGTACAAAAGTACTCGATTTTTTATGTACTTAAGTAAAAAAGTACTGATAGATAGAATTATTTTGCAATTTTATATAGGCTATTTAATTTAATTTTATATTAGCACATATTTTTTATAATCCTACTGCTCAAAATACCTGGGATTTTCCCAAAATAACCACTATATGGAGTCAAGATATATTTTTGTTGTTGATATGGACTACATTGACGAGAGTGATGTAGTAATGTTCACTATGAAGCTTACACTGCGAAGCACCTGAGAGAAAACAGATCTGACCATCTGATTTTCACCAGTAAGAAAAAAGTGTTTTAAAGCTTGTTGTTTTGCAGAACATCACAGTTATATATGACATGAGAATAAGGCCTAAAGTTAGGAAGAACATTTTAAGGAAAATATAATTATATTTTCATAATGATTTTTTTCTTCTCAAACCTCGTCTGTGGTGTAAAAACACCCCTGGCACCCTAGAGGGACACCCCAGAGGGCATCACTTCCCACTTTGATAATTACTGTAGTTACCATGTTCTGAACATCACATCCTTT
>NW_015544627.1:0-7760 GCF_001515605.1 Sinocyclocheilus anshuiensis | reverse complement strand
TCATTCTAATTCGTGAATGAATCGTTTGGTGCGATTTGTGAACCGATTTAAAAGGTTAATTGAAAAGAATCAGTTCGTTCTTGAATCAGACACCGCTTCTGCGTCTCGGAGCACATGATATATTATAAGGAGTAAAGATATGTTTTATGAAATGTAGTGAAGTAAAAAGTACGATCTTATGCTTTGGAATGTAGTAAAGTAAAAGTAAAAGTTGCTCAAAATAAAACCACTCCAGTAAAGTACAGATACTTGAAAAATGTACTTAAGTACAGTAATGAAGTAAAGCTACTCCGTTACTGTCCACCACCACTGGTAGTAAGTGACAGATTTAGCGTTAATTTGCTCTCTCTCTGTAGTCGTGTAATGACTTTGATTTAAAGTCATCCAGACTCTGCATCCCTGCTTCCATCACACACTTCACCAGCTCACTCAAAGACAGAGAGAAAGTGCTAGAAATGGATGAGAAAGCAAAGATGGGTCATAGGAAGCTACTACTTTTTCATACACTTCTTGAATGTCTGAATGGCGGAAGGTGTTTTTTCCCCGCACATAATTTTTAATTTTCAGTTCAGTATGACGTGTACAGTGTAATTGACACAAAACTACTCACAATGACAAATGATACAACAAGAAATGGTAAATGGTATTTGTTTTTAATAAAGAAAAATATTAAGCATAATTCTTTTGAAATTATGTGCAAATTAAATAATATAAAAAGTAGTATTAGCAAAAATGAATGAATAATTGAACAATATTGTTATTTAATTGTACTTCGACATACTTTTCTTTATTCAAGCTTTTCAGCCCCATATTTTTATTTATTACGTCAGGTTTGCAATGACATGAAAGGTGAGTGAGTGGTGACAGACTATCCATTTTGGGTAAATTATTACTGTAAATCCAAAAAGAGTTCAACTGAGAGCAGCTCGGAAGTGAGGGGCGGGGCGAGCAGAGCTCATTAACATTTAAAGGAAAATGTTACAAAACTGCGTGCTCTGAAAATAGCTGTTTTTGACAGGGTAAAAAAGGTGTTTTTTACACTACCATTGAGAAATTTTAACCAAACTATGTTACAGACTTTTCATTAAGACCCTAAAGAATCATATCAACTTGTGGAAAATGAGCATCCGATGACCCCTTTAATACTGAAGTGATTCTTCAAATAAACACTTCTGACACAAACATTTATTAAACATTTTCATGCTCTGTTATTGGTCTGCCAGTCCGGTTATTCTGTAATATTAATTCATGAACATTTAACAAATAATTTTTTGAACTGAAAGGGAATGAAAGCAAAGTGTTGGCGTCCTTGTGGGAACGTCACTGCTCGTATCATCACAAGCGCAGATGCTACCTCTGTGCCATGGTTTTGGTGCTCTTTATTTATCTGCATGTTTTGTGCTGAGCAGTGAATAGAAATCTAAATTTCAGTGAAAGTGTTCCGTGAATAATGACCTCAGTCTGTTCCTCACACAAAACTATCATATTACTTCATTAGCTGTATGGACTATACTTGTACAGTGTTGTTGCACTGTAACAGAATGTTGATTTTTTTTTTGGTGAAATGCCTTATTGTTTTATAATTTGCATGGTGTTTATGGAAGTGGAACATAAATAGACTATGAAGGGTCTGTGAAGTTGTGTGTGTGTGTTTCTAATTTCATTTGTTTAATATTACTTTAATAACTACTTGAATTTTGGATGCTGTACATAGTTGTGTATTTGTTCCTACTTAGCCAAATTTCGGGGACAAATCTGTACCCAGAAGTGAGCTAAATCTGGTGAAATCTCACTTTGGGGACATCCTCATTTGTAAAATCAAATTCAAAAATTGTTTTGTGAGGGTTAGGTTACAGATTTATATGTAGGCTACAAAAACTATAAAACCCTATGGAAAGTCCCCATTTAGTCATAAGCTAAGTAAACGTGTGTGTGTATGGGCATCTATAGGGCTGTGAATGAACCCTAAAATATTAATAAGTGCATTTTCTCTTCCGATTGAATTATTTTCTCATTCCACCCTATAACTGCACTGCATTAATCTTAATAACTCAAACACATACATTTTTATATAGCGGTAATTTCCCTTGACTTCTGTTGTTTTGCTCTAAATCTAACTATCATTTTTGCATGACTTTAGTATGTTTATTAATCCATTTTAATATTGTTTAAATGGAGTTCTGAAGGAAAGTTCTGCAGGAACATGTTTAGCAAATCACAATGCCAACCTCAGCACTGTACAGTGTGTGGTCAAATTAAATCAGATCGTTTTAGTCCAGATGGCAGAGCAATCTGAAAACTTTTTTTTTTTTTCACTATGTTTCCTCCAACTCTTAGAGTGCACCTCCTGATTTGTCTGATGTAAAATCTCCAGTTTTCTGCAATTGCTCCATGTTCTCTGCAGTTTATTTATAAAACAACACTATAATTTCATGAATTTGCAAGTTTAAAATATTTCCAAAATGCAGGTTTAATTTGATCTTTAGCTCCATGTATTTTAAGGGCCAGATAAGAGAAATGCAGGATGAAACAGCAGAAATTAAAAACAAATGTTATCATACATGTTGTGATTTGATCCACCATCACAAGCCTCCACTCCGTCATGTAGGTCTTGTTGCTGTTATTATCTATTTAATGAGAATAATCCCAAAAACATCTAGTATTGGCTTAGTGGAGTCAAACTCCTCAATGACATGATTTGCAGTGATCTTTGATCCCTTTCATGGATAAGAAATACAAACAATTAAACCATAATGAGAGAGACTATGTAGGCAGTGTTTCTGACTTGTTTAGGTTTGCAATTTAAATCTATCTATCTATCTATCTATCTATCTATCTATCTATCTATCACAAGTATATCACTCCACTTTGGCATTTTTGAACTGAAGATGTGGTTTCCTAATGGCTAGCAGTTATGAAAATGAGAGAGAGATATGAGGATAAACAATGAAATGGAGTTGATTATTTAATGATGTGGCGTTTATCAGGCTGGAGATTTACTGAGCCACTGTTTCCCTCGTTGACTTCCATGATTCCACGAAATGAACTTGGTCAATCAGAATATCAGTTCTTCTTAACATTTTAATGATCACAAGACACAGGCCTACAATGACCCCAATAGGCTATATCAATATTAAGTGTGTTTTTAGGATTTATTTAAAGGGATTTGAGGTTGAGATGCCAAACAGATCACTTACTAATTTTTTGCAAACATCAAACTATTTGCGTCATCAACACAGGAAGTCAACTGGAAAGACATGGCGATATATTTATTTGTATGTAGGAGCTTCAAGGTTGGTGCTGATTTTCAATGAAGGAGCTGCAGAGGACTGAGCATGAGTCTTTCAGTGACGTAAAGATCCTTTGTGTGGTGATTGTTCGAGTACAAAGCGAAGCCTTCTGTTTAAGTCTGTTTAATTGTTTTGTTTCAGCCATGCTGCTTTAGTTTGATTGAAAGATTGCATGTTGTGAATGGTGCTGCAAACAAATGTGCTTGTACTTTTAAAAGGGAGGGCAAAACACTTCCTATATCTGTTGTTGATTCCAAATCCGTGCAAATTCACCTGTCACTTCGTTCAAGCTATTGAAATTAGATCAGGCATGTGATAGCCTGCTTAAAACGGACAAATACATTTGTCTCGATCACAGTCTGTTTAAAAAAAAAATAATAATTACTGGCTGCTAATAGCATGAAAGCATACAACTTTAAGACATTTTGCTCTCAAATTTACGAGTTGGTAAATTTGGTATGGTAGATGTCTAAAGGATCTGCAGGGCGCTACTGCCTCCTTTTGGCTTCAATAAGCTACTACATTTAGACAGTAATTATGTAGCGTGTCATTAGCAGGCAAATGGGCTTTTTTATCCAACGAAACAAATCTGTCGCAGGCTGTTTTGGAGAAGAGTCCACAAAAGTTGATGCCAAAAGAAAGGCTTCTGAAAGTGTGTGTGGGCACAGTCATGTGTCACTTGCATACACTTTTGGGCATATATTTTATGCTAATTTTTGTCAAGTGAGACCAGTGGATTTGCTGAACTGCGCTGCCTCGCCTGCTAATGCTCCTTCATGCAAATCTGATCGCACAGTAGACTGTTTGAGATTAAAGAGCATTTCCACATAAACTCACTGGTTCAAACTGGTGATTTAATTTTGCTGATCAAGTTATGGGTTGTGAGAACAGCAAGGACAACTGCAACACTGAATGCACGTGTCACTGTCATCAGCTTCACCAGAGCAGCATGCTGGATGTGTGCAAGATGTGTGAAATATGACAGTTTTCCTGGATGTTGTGATATTGTGGAAGTGTGTATAGAGTGCTGTTCAGACAGGTGAGTGTTGTTTCTTTTAATTACCTACTGCTTTCTACAGTCTGGTACATAATTTCTGTCTAAATTGTGATTGTGTAGGCCAGGGGTGCCCAAACTCGGTCCTGGAGGGCCGGTGTCCTGAAGAGTTTAACTCCAACCCCAATTAAACACACCTGAACCTGCTAATCAAGCTCTTACTAGGCATACTAGAAACTTGAAGGCAGGTGTGTTGAGGCAAGTTGGAGCTAAACTCTGCAGGACACCGGCCCTCCAGGACCATGTTTGAGCACCCCTGCTCTAGGCCCATTGAGGCAAGCTGGAGCTAAACTCTGCAGGACACCGGCTCTCCAGGACCGAGTTTGGGCACCCCTGGTGTAGGCTATCCAGGGGCACCTTAAGATAACCAGAGGCCCCTGGGCTACAGCATTACAGTAGGCCCCCTACCCCAGAAAACCTCTGTTGGTCCCACTTTATATTAAGTGGCCTTGACTACTATGTACTTACATCAAAAATAAGTACAATGTACTTATTGTGTTCATATTGTATTGCAAAACACATTTGCTGCTATTAAGGTGGGATACGGGTAAGGTTAGGGACAGGTTTGGTGGTATGGGTAGGTTTAAGGGTGGGTTAAGGTGTAAGGGATGGGTCAACAGTGTAATTATAAATGTAATTACAGAAATTAATTACAGATGTAATTACATGCAGGTATTTTTAAAATATAAGTACAATGTAAAAACATGTATGTACACAATAAGTGAATTGTACCAATATTATATTGTCTACATTGTTGACATAATCAATAAAAAAAAAAACCTAACTCAGTTTTTCAGGTCTCTACATTATGATTATTTCAAAACATAATCAACACCACATGATCACTTTTTCTCTGGTTTGTCTGGCTGTTATAACACAGTCACAACAGCCAAACAAAATCTAATGTTAGAAATTTAAGGGTCAAGATCCCAGCTAATGCAAACACTGACCACTATAACAGTGACTTAAAAAATTTGATTTTCTCCTTTAGTGATTCTGCTTGTTAACATCAGGTGTCTTCAATACTGGTCAATCATCACTTAATTAATCAGCTAATTATCTCATTAACTTTAACTCTGCTTCAGCGTTACTTCAACACTGCTTCAGTGTTTACATGAGTCCACACTCAGGCCATGTCCACACGTACACGGGTATTTTTATAAACGGAGTTTTTCCTTCTTCCGTTTTTAAAAAATCTCAGTCATGAAAACGCAAACACATGCTATGAAGCACTGTCAAGAGCATGCCAAACCAACAGGTGGCGATATAATCTCAACCGTAAAGCCATGTTGGCCAATCAGAAGCCTGAAAAAGTTTCCAGTAGGCGGAGATAACAGCGCAGGCTCCGACATCACAAGCCAAAAACTCCGGTTTCGCTGTCTAGACGACAACACTGAAACCGGAGTTTTTGAAAATCTTCACCCTGGCAGGAGTTTTCATAAATGTTCGGTTTCAGTGACCTGGTGCTGTGTTTGCGTGTGGACGAACGGCCAAACCTGTAGAAAAAGCTGCGTTTAATGTTTTAAAAATAACCGCGTTCGTGTGGACAGAGCCTCAGAGTGTTAAATTAACACGGGGGATTTTGCTATGTAGTGGTGATATTTATTTACAATATTTGCAACTATTTTTTATCACTTAGTTAAAAACACCACAAATTAAAATTATGTCATGTTATAGGGACTACTGGGCAGGCATTTAGAAGTTGATTTTAAAGTACAAAGTAATTAAAATAAAGCTATGTAAACAATTGCGTTTTTACGACACTATAAGTGTGTCCCATTAGGTAATGAAAAGTTTGACACACACTTATGGTCTTCAGTGACCTGGTGCTGTGTTTGCGTGTGGACGAACGGCCAAACCTGTAGAAAAAGCTGCGTTTAATGTTTTAAAAATAACCGCGTTCGTGTGGACAGAGCCTCAGAGTGTTAAATTAACACGGGGGATTTTGCTATGTAGTGGTGATATTTATTTACAATATTTGCAACTATTTTTTATCACTTAGTTAAAAACACCACAAATTAAAATTATGTCATGTTATAGGGACTACTGTTGTAACACTCCAAAGAGAAAGGAAAAATCGAAATCGCATCATATGACCCCTTTAAGGCAGGGATTCAATCAGAAATTATGCGTTCACAATAAGAATGATTATATTAGATAATAGAATCAAAACCACAACAAGACAGAATTAACTTTACTTCTCGCAAATCCCCTTTTTCTTCTCTGAGCACATGTGATCATTCCAGCTTTTCAGTGGTGACCATCCCAGCTCCACTCTATTATAATTCAGTTCAATACAGTCCTCATTCCCAAGATCATCATTCGGCTCATCTTTGAGCCAAAACCTAAACAACATGTATCAGATGTTCAGTTTTTCAAGAGCACAACTTTATGAATCAACAATACTCACAGTATAACAGCATGTTTCGAGCACTGTAAACCCTTGCTGTAGAAAAATTGCCAAATTCTGACAGTAACATACCATTTTCTATAAAAACAGTAATATACTGTAGAAAACAATGCATTCTGGGTAATATTTGCCATTTTCAAGAAAGCAGCCTACAGGAATATACTGTGAATTAACAGAGCTCGAAGTCGACACTGAGAGGCTTTGTTCAAAATCACACTCTATACCCTCATTCACTACTCTCTACATTAGTTTACTTGACCGAGTGAATGAAAGGAAGCGAGTGAATTCAGACACTGATGAACACCTGATGATAACAAGTAGAATAACTGAAGGACAGAGAAACAAGAACAGAAAAAAACTGAAACAAGCAGACACACAAGAACTACAACTGACTTCCAGCTTCAGCTTTAAGACCCTTTCACACTGAGTGTGAAACGAGTTTAGTTTTATTGAAAATTACAACAGTTTTATTGAAAATAATAAAGTTTGTAGTTACCATCATGGAGGTGTTTGCTTTAGTTGTGCCCTTGAACCTTGACTCTTAATATAAAACTGTTTCTGTTTGCTGTAACTGTGTGTTCAAAAAGCACACTTCTTATGGGGAAAAAAATAGATTTTTATTTAGAAATAGTGAATTTGGTTATGTTGTGATGATGCCATAATTATAATGAGCTCATCTGATTTTCTGATTTCATCCAGTGTTGGGTCTTTAATTACATGGGTGTTTTATCTGTTTTATGTCTGTTAATCAGAGGTGGGACTTTCAAGTCACAAACAAGTCTTCAAGTCATATCCCAAGTCCTCAAAGAGTTCAAATTAATGAGATAATTAAGTGACTAATTAAATGATGATTGTACATTAGTGATGAACACCTGCTGTTATTGAGAATTACAGAGGATCAGATGTTGATGTTTTATTGGTTAAAATGATGTCACCATCATGGAGATCAGTGTTTGATTTATATCTTATACCGACTTACAGGCATAAACTTAAATCTGCTAAACCT
>NW_015544626.1:0-502 GCF_001515605.1 Sinocyclocheilus anshuiensis | reverse complement strand
TAGGTGGTAAGTGTGCACGGTATGCTTTGCGCACTTTCTAAAATCTACATAGCTGGTAAGTGTGCACGGTATGCTTTGCGCACTTTCTAAAATCCACATAGCTGGTAAGTGTGCACGGTATGCTTTGCGCACTTTCTAAAATCCACATAGCTGGTAAGTGTGCACGGTATGCTTTGCGCACTTTCTAAAATCCACATAGCTGGTAAGTGTGCACGGTATGCTTTGCGCACTTTCTAAAATCCACATAGCTGGTAAGTGTGCACGGTATGCTTTGCGCACTTTCTAAAATCCACATAGCTGGTAAGTGTGCACGGTATGCTTTGCGCACTTTCTAAAATCCACATAGCTGGTAAGTGCACGTTATGCTTTGCCCACTTTTCTGAAATCCTGTATGGTAAGGGTTACGTGTTATTGACCTTGTTCCCTTTCTCTGAGTTGGTTTTGACCCCGGTACCCGGTCTCTATCGACACACTCTGGAAGCATCGCTCCCCTCACCATTGA
>NW_015544625.1:0-499 GCF_001515605.1 Sinocyclocheilus anshuiensis | reverse complement strand
TGCATGCCGTATTTTTATATGAAAATAAACAAGCTGAAAACACTTGAGAACTGAAAAATCTTTAGTGCTTTTCTATAGTATTAAACCTCAAATGTCAAATACACATCGGATTGGTTTCTTCTTTAAATTATAAAAAAGGTAAAAATATGAATGGTATTATAGTGTTATACAAAAACTACAATTAAAACAATGGAAAACCCCTTATCGGAGAGTGAAAAATCGGGCTAAAATCGTGCAGTGTGAACTCGGCATTAGCGAGCGCTACCATTGACAAAGCACCTTTACATAGAACAATAATATGGTGCTCCAATCCGTTCTTATAATAATGACATAAAATACAAAAACACTTATGCAAGCGAATCGTGCCCACAGCTAAAGTTTAGCTGCTAAACTGTGAACACTTAAAACAATAATGGTGGATACGTTAGCCGAGTGCTAGCGTGACTAACTGATAAAACAATACAGTTTGAAAACCAAAATATGTCTACTGTAATGTTTG
>NW_015544624.1:1056-1288 GCF_001515605.1 Sinocyclocheilus anshuiensis | reverse complement strand
AAACAAAGTAGTTTCGCTTTCACAACGAAACACAGCGTCACACATAGCTGGCTTGAGTGAGCGGAGGCCGGCTTGAGTGAGTGTCCGGCGGGCTGAGTCAGCGGAGGCCGGCGGATTCGACGAAGGAGCGTCCGGCGGGCTTGCGGCAACCACGTGTGGCGACCCCGGGCTGGACTCCGCTTCGTCCACGGTGAAAGCCGATCCGGCGATCCACAGCGCGAAGTTGATGTAT
>NW_015544624.1:0-249 GCF_001515605.1 Sinocyclocheilus anshuiensis | reverse complement strand
ATTAATTGGAAATGCCAAATCCTCTTAATATTGCCAATAATTGATGTTTTTGACAATATCTCTGGCTATCGTCAATACAAGATCATCGTCTTTCGATGCAGCTCAGGAAGGTGAGTTTACCGTGGGGCCTTTCGGAGTGCATGTCCTGCGTTCCCATCCGCTAACATTATGCCACTGGGCAGACAGCACATTGTTGAGCACAGAGGCACTGAGAACATTATATTTCACACACTTTAAGCTCTTTTATTT
>NW_015544623.1:0-473 GCF_001515605.1 Sinocyclocheilus anshuiensis | reverse complement strand
GACCTGCGTGTCTTGAACCGGGCCCTTCACCGGTTACCGTTCAAGGTGTTGAACGGTACAAACTTCATGTGTCGACCCTTCCGCACCACAGACCATTGCTGTGGTTCGCGTCCGAAGGACGAGCATATCAGTACGAGGTCCTGCCCTCCGGGCTGTCCCTGTTGCCCCGTGTCTTCACATAAGTTGCGGAGGTACCCCTTGCTCCCCTGAGAGAACAGGGCATTCGCATTCTCAACTACCTCGACCACTGGCTCGTACTCGCTCAGTCTCAGGATTAATTGTGCGAACACAGGGATTTGGTGCTCTCACACCTCAGCCTGTTGGGCCTTCAGGTCAACTGGGAAAAGAGCAAACTCTCCCCGACGCAGAGGATCTCTTTTCTCGGTATGGAGTTGGACTCGGTCGAACAGACTGCACTGCAGACTGCACGGAACGTGCTCAGTCGGTGTTGAACTGCTTGAATACATTCAAGA
>NW_015544622.1:635-1614 GCF_001515605.1 Sinocyclocheilus anshuiensis | reverse complement strand
AACACTGTATGCAATACCTGCAACCTCACACCAAATTTCAGGCCGAGTAGATATATACAAATTATTTAGTAAGCAGAAATCAGAAATGTACTTTAACATATTAAGTTAGAGGTTAATATCAATTAACTGAATTGATGCATGCACTTCCCACTTCCAGCAGCCATGATAAACAGTTGGCGGTTAAAGTTTTCTATGCACAATTTGATTTGACGAAAGTCACGAGACCTATTACTATCTCACTATGCAATCACGTTCATGGATAAAAATAAAATTAAAATAAGCATGTAACGATAAGACTGGCAAGAGCGGCTTCCAAATCTTCTATACTTATTTTGCTGGATCTGTCTGCTGCTTTTGATACGGTGAACCACCAGATTCTCCTGTCAACCCTATTGGAAAATGGCATCTCAGGAACCGCACGCCAGTGGTTTGAGTCTTACCTCTCAGATAGGTCCTTCAAGGTATCTTGGGTGAGGTGTCCAAGTTGCAACATCTAGCTACTGGGGTGCCTCAGGGCTCAGTTCTTGGACCACTTCTCTTTTCTTCTCTGTCTACATGACATCACTAGGTTCTGTCATTCAGAAACATGGCTTTTCATATCACTGCTATGCTGATGACACTCAACTCTGCCTCTCATTCCATCCTGATGATCCGACGATAGCAGCTTGCATATCAGCATGTCTAACAGACATCTCTTGTTGGATGACGGACCATCACCTTCAACTCAACCTAGCTAAGACAGAACTGCTTGTGGTTTCAACAAACCCATCGCTTTATCAAAATTTCACCATCCAGTTAGGCTCATCAACCATAACTCCTTCAACAACAGCTAGACACATTGGAGTTGTGATTGATGATAAGCTGGACTTCTCAGACCACATTGCTAAAACTGCCCGGTCCTGCAGATTTGCTTTATACAACATTAGGAAGATCAGGCCCTTTCTTTCAGAACATGCTTCACAACTCCTTGTTCAAGCTC
>NW_015544622.1:0-126 GCF_001515605.1 Sinocyclocheilus anshuiensis | reverse complement strand
ATCAGTTCCACCTTTATTTGACCCTCTAACTCTAACACTTTCTATTCTATTTTAATTCTACTTCATATTTATCTTTTTTTATTTTTTATTTTTATTTAAAAAAACAACAAAAAACAAACAAACACT
>NW_015544621.1:0-1449 GCF_001515605.1 Sinocyclocheilus anshuiensis | reverse complement strand
AGACTACTGTTAACAATAGAAGTAATACTCGGCCCAACAACATCACCTTAAGAAGATGTAAAGGAACCACATTGCAACCACCAGATGTAGGCTTCAAACGCATAATGATGTCCATAACTTGTGCCAGGGACACCTGCTCAAAACTAACAAAAGAGTTCAAAACTCCTTACACAAGCTGGTGAATTACCGTTCAGCCTTCCTGCTTTCCTGCCTCAGAGAACAAGTATAGTTGTTAAGCCATGGAGTTGGATTAAGTTTAGTTTTCCTAACTTTATATGGGGCCACTACATCTAAAATATCGGAGCTAACAGAATTGAACAATATCAACAGCTCATCTGGGCCCACAGAAGGAGAAGGAAACTCAATCTCATTCACAAATGAAGAGGAGTTATATACCTCAGAAAATTCTACCGCTGTGGATGAAGTAATAAGACGAGAACAAAACACACCTGACTGTGGCAAAACTGGTTTGCATGGCATAATAACATTGAAAATTACAGGCATGTGATCAGACAGACCATAATTTAAAACATCTACATTACAAATAGGAAGGCCCAGAGATAAGACCAATTCCAAATATGGCCTTGCTCATGGGTTGGATTTGAAATAAACTGCGTGAAATTAAAAGAGTCCACCAGCTGTAAAAACTCAGAGACCATAGGCTTATTTGGACAACACACGTGAATATTGAAGTCCCCAAGAATTAAAATGTTATCACAACTCGGTACAATATGTGATAAAAACTCTGAAAACTGCTGAATGAAATCCTTATTATATTTCGGTGGTCTGTAGACCAACATTTAAAACATCGACATTACAAATAGGAAGGCCCAGAGATAAGACCAAGTCCAAAATATGGCCTTGCTCATGGGTTGGATTTAAAATAAACTGTGTGAAATTAAAAGAGTCCACCAGCTGTAAAAACTCAGAGACCATAGGCTTATTTGGACAACACACATATGACTTTCTTCTTTCAGATGAATCCAGTCGTTTTATTAAAAATTGTCTTTGATCTTTCAAGCTGTTTCATGGCACTCAGCGGGGGTTGCATGCATCAGTCCAAAAGAAGGTAAATAAAAAGCGCCCATTCATTAAAAAAAACAAAGGCCTTCTGTAGCGAATCGATGCGTTTTTGTAAGAAAAATATTCTTATTCAAAACGTAATTATCACTTTAATGTAGCTTGCGCTCACTGTTGTACATGGAAGCATTGCGCTCACTGTTGTACACGGAAGCAGCTCTGGGCGGATGACGTAGAACGTCGGCGTTGTGCATGCGCCGCTCAGAAGTGACAAACGTGGAAGCACAGGGGAGAGATCAAAACAAAACAACGGTCACTAATTAGAAGTACAAAGCGAGGATTTGTAAAGAAAAATGTCGGAGGATTTTGATATAAGCCAAAGAGGAGGTTTTCCTTTGCTAAAGTAAGGAAACTTTGCTTCCTTTGCTC
>NW_015544620.1:0-1013 GCF_001515605.1 Sinocyclocheilus anshuiensis | reverse complement strand
AAAACCACCATGTTTGTTTTCTTTATTTTACAAAAGCACCACGTTTTGTTGATATTGTTAGTGCACACAAATAAAAGTAGACACTTTGCAGTTTCTGAATGTGTACTCTTACCTCTATGGGCGTATTTTAAGTTTCCACTCTTAAGAAAAAAAAATGCAAGTGATCGCGCTGGCGCCTCCATGTCCTTCAAAGCGCACTTCAGCTTCCACTCTTCGCACAAACGCCACTCTTCGCACAAACGATTAGATATTTATCACAAATTTATCTTAATTTTTTTTTAATTTATATTGTGAATTTTTTTTGTCTCAAATCATGTTTATTTGAGAAGGCTAAACTGATCAAACATATGCTCAACTCACTGTCTGGCGCTGGCCACTTGGTATTTTAAAAAACAAAAACTTTAACAAACATAAAATGTTCCAATCATATTTCTAAATGAACTTAATAAAGAAACAAAACGAAATATAACCACTTTGCCATTAAAAACCAAAACTGAGCAATTTTAATGGCAGCAACAGCAGCTGTGTAATGGGGAAGAGAGAGAGAGAGAGACAGAAAAGACATGGGCTCGGGTCGGACTCGGGCCGAGATTTCTGTTAAGGCCGGGACACACCAAGCCGACGGTCGGCCGTTGGCCAACGTCGGGCCGACGGCGAGTGACAGTCGGGCTAGTTTGTTTGGTGTGTTACACTAGTCCAGCTTACGTCGGCGGCAGTTTGCCTGATTCAACATGTTGAATCGGTGTCGGGGCTGTCGGGACTGTAGGCGCAAGTGAGAGCTCTGATTGGATGTTCAGTTTAGCGAACGTGTCAGTACCCGAGAAATAAAGCGAAAGTGATGAAAACAAGCATGTAAATGAAGGCGGTACAGACAGACGAACGAGTCAGTGCCCGAGAATTAAAGCGAAAGTGATGAAAACAAGCACGTAAATGAAGGTGGTACAGACAGAAGGATGTTTAAATGTTACGTGATCTTTCCTAATCATTCTAATACGTGAATGTTTTCATAACAA
>NW_015544619.1:431-554 GCF_001515605.1 Sinocyclocheilus anshuiensis | reverse complement strand
GAAGGCCGCTGAGCGCGCCTTTGCCTCCCTGAACTTCTTGACCACTGTCTCAACGGAGGTAACCAAAAAATATTCGGAAGGCGAAACCGGTGCATCGAGAAGAAAGCCACTCTCTTCCATCTC
>NW_015544619.1:0-152 GCF_001515605.1 Sinocyclocheilus anshuiensis | reverse complement strand
TTAAGAGAGGACGTCTCACCCATAGAAAGATAGCTAGCCAGTCGTCTTTTTTACAGGGGCATCCTCTCATAGTTGTTTCCGCGCATCGCCTCAATGTTGGCATAACATATGCTGGAATCGATGAATGCGTAAGAAAGATAATGCTCAAAACT
>NW_015544618.1:1034-1215 GCF_001515605.1 Sinocyclocheilus anshuiensis | reverse complement strand
GTCCCTTTGGGGAAGCCCTTCCGGAGATTGGTTGGTTTCTTGATGGCGTACTGAGCAGTTCAGTTCTGCTGAAAAAGTCTCTGTTTGCAAGACTTTAAGTTCTTTGAAGATCTCTGACGATCACGAAGTTTCAACTGAAGTGTTTGAGTTTTAGATGACCGATCGCTTTGATGGTAAGCAT
>NW_015544618.1:0-605 GCF_001515605.1 Sinocyclocheilus anshuiensis | reverse complement strand
CAGATTCAAATATCATAGGTTCCAATGACACATCAAACAGAAAGCATATTATTTGGGAGTATATTGCTCTGATACTTTAAATGTTTTTAAATGATTGTCTTATGAATTGTCTGTGTAAGTTCTGTTTCTTTGTCTGTGACAGGAGAAACACGTGCTTTTCTGGGAAGTAGTAAAAGGATGCGTCCCTTTTTTGAAATGCAAGGGGAAAAGGGGAGGTGTCCTGAGGTCATGCCCATGTCACGAGTGTATGTCTGCCATTCTTCTCGCTCGGACATGGAGCTATAAAATTGTCTCTTTTGTTGACGGGATTATCAATTTATGTGTTAAACGGTCATGGGGTCCGGGCGAGTCTGTCGCTGGAACATTTCCAGATACCATGTTCTTTGTTCTGTTGTTTATTAGCTGGTTTATTTATGCTGAAGCCAGTCAACGTTACACTGCACATCTGGTCCCTGAAAGCCCGTAAAACAAAGATAGTTTGTATGCATCTGCTCCCTGAAAGCCCGTAAAACAAAGATAGTTTGTATCCTAGTTTGAGTTATGGTTTAAGCAGTTCAGATCCCCCTAAGGGATAAGAACCAGGCCTTGACCGGAAGCAGGTCCAG
>NW_015544617.1:40712-41901 GCF_001515605.1 Sinocyclocheilus anshuiensis | reverse complement strand
TTGTTGTTGTTGTTGAAGATTAAAAAAAAAATGCATGATCATATGATTTGAAAGTTTAAAGCATTTTAATTTACATTAAATAATGATCTGTTAATCGCCGTGGAGTCCATTATTGAGCGCTTCGCGGAGGCTCAAAAGCGCGCCAAAGCCATGAGTCACGTGATGCTGAGGCGTGCTTTCCAGCAGCAGACAGCGAGATCCAGATCCTCGTCAGCACCTGGCTCTTCCCAACGGAGGGTTAACCCCATGCCAGCGACCGCAGCGGTGTCTGCTACCGCTCCTCGCCAGGAGCCGGATGTCCGGAGGAAGGCGTGGGGTCCCGGGAGGAAACGCCACGGCCAGCGGAGGAGCCTGCGACGTGACTCTCGCCCGCCGCCAGTGGCTAAGCCGTCGTCCTGAAGGTCTGAAGAGAGGAGGAGAGTGCGCGAGCAGCCCGGCTCCCAAGCGCCACAAGTTCATGTGTTGGAATGTTTGTGTGTTGGATGTTCATTCAATAAAAATGCATACATTCTCACAAAAAGAGCTTTTTCCTCCTCACTCAGTCAATGTGAGTCAATACCTGGGCTTTAGACGCTCATTGGCTTGTCTCCACATATCAGCTGCGAGCCCGCCTAGCAAGTGTCGCTATTGTGTGTTCTATCTTCGCTGAGTATGTGACTGGTTCAGGCTGCTCGTAGCCTCTCTCACAGCGGGATTGAATATCGTTCCCATAACGGAGAAATGTCTCCGTGATGTCTCGTGAAAGCTCGAGAGGGAACGTCTCCAGTTACTATGGTAACCTCGGTTCCCTGAGAGCGGGAACGAGACATCACGGAGGTCGCTGTGTTCGCTGCTCGACCAGCTGAGCGGCGTTCAGTATCAGATTCTGACGTAATTGTCGTGTGCACCGCATTTTATACTGCCTCTCGAGCTCGTCAGTATTTGCATGCGATTTGCATACTTCGCGACAATTGGCCAGTCATTTGGACTGGCATTACGCAAAAGGACTTCAAGAAAGGTTGGAAGGGAAGGAGTTCCCATAACGGAGAAATGTCTCCGTGATGTCTCGTACCCGCTCTCAGGGAACCGAGGTTACCATAGTAACCGGAGACGTTTTCTGTGAGGACAGCTCGCGCACTAACAGCGTACACCTGACCCGCACACTGATAGGCGTGTTGTACTGCTTCGGGTCAAATGTAGTTCCTGGTCA
>NW_015544617.1:37449-40674 GCF_001515605.1 Sinocyclocheilus anshuiensis | reverse complement strand
TTAACTAAATTGGCCAACGCGGCTTGTGAGGCTTTGAAGTTAGCTAATGTTAGCATTACTCTAACCTTAACATTCACGACGCAAAACACGGTACAACGTTTGCAAAATACCAATAAAAATGACACTCACCTCAAAAAATATATTATTTCTCTTTTCTCTGAAGGTGGTTTTCAGTTGACGAGTCCAACGGTCTAATGACACAGTTTTCTCGGGTTTTCTGTGAGGACAGCTCGCGCACTAACAACGTACACCTGACCTGCACACTGATAGGCTTGTTGGGTTGCTACGTGAGGCACCTCAGCCAATCATACAATATCCTCTGGTCTCCTTCTTTCCCTGCATACCGCCAAATCAGCACCACATAGATTTAGAGTGTTTTGTACATACTGTATTTTCATTTTTTTTGTACGTACTGTATATATTTTTTTTATTATCTTTGTTATTATTGCAATAAAAAAAGATTATTTGTTTTCTACTTGAAGCAGCGCAGCGCAGACCGATCGGTGTCGAGTTGAGTTTTCATGAGTATTATAATTCAATTACACCAGCACTTAAACGGAAAATGCAACTGCTTCGGGGAACTGTAACTTACTGTAGCCTATTACTTCATAATACCGATCTCAGCATCTGTCAAAATTAGACTATTGCTACTGTAGAGCAATAAATACACTTTTAATTATGGTATTATATGCACAGACTTTCTATGACACACATGCATTTAGAATGAACAGATTGGTTAGCATTTAGCATTGTCTGTGGCAGACTTCACTGAGTCAGGGCAACATAATTCAATAAACAAGAAGTTAATAAGTGATTTAAATCGTAGAGAAAAAATGTATTTTTGCTCTAGTAAAAATGGTTCCAAAGTCATGTTGTGCGTCTCACTGCAGTTCTGTTACTGAATGAATTTGCCTTGTTTGAACGCCTTGAATCATTGATTCACTGACCCATTCATAAAAAAAAAAGTTTCGTACTTTTTCTGAATGAATCAGCCGTTTTGAAGGACTCGACTGAATAAAGGACTCAACGACTCTATAAATTAAAACAGTGGCTTGCTGCTACCTACTGGTAATTTTGGTCTCATTTTTAAAAGTATCGGTCTATTTTTTTCTGTTATTTCATATTTCCGTGTTCTAAATTTTATATTTAAAAATATGCTCATAATATTATTTATGCAATTTGTAAGTGCAAATTTAAATTAATTATACTTGTCACTTAAAAAAAAAAAAATAATTTTCCTACATTAATCTCTCTGGGCTATGCCCTGGATAGAACTATCCTATGAGTGATTGTCATTGGTGATTTCAAATATGAAATTTAATCGTAAACTTGGCAGACAGTTTTAGATAATTTGATGTTTCCCCATTCAAAGAGAAAGGCGCTGAACTTGCATGCCCGAGAGGCGTTTCAAAGATGGACAACAGTGTAATGACTTAATCATACAATGGCTTCTGGTCTCCTTCCTTGCCTACCACCAAAGCCGCAGAGTTAAAGTTAGCTGTTTACGCTTTTTTGGCTAAAGGTTGCAGGCTTGCCTTCCAGTGGATTTGGCTACGTGCTCTGGTCAAATGTAGTTCCGGGTCAAAAAACATTTTAATACGAAATGCTTGCTCATGGTCAGAATTGTTGGGTCTCTGTAAATAAGATATGTTTTAGATATGTTACTCCACTCTCATATGTTTGCTATGAATTTACTACAATGGCACAAGCTGTTTTGAATCACTTTTTTTCTGAGGTCAAAGGTCTCATGTGGGGGCCCTGGAATATTTCCTTATGGGGGCCTTGGGGGCAAAAAAAAAATATATATCTTCAAGAAATAGACTGCATTTTAATGTTGTTTTAACCCTTTCCCCGACTAAACTAAGAGACTAAGAGAGAGTTAAAGAACCTTTAAAGAACTATACAGGGGCTTACAGGTTTTACGGTAGTGGTGCTATATAGCACCTCATCGACTCCAAAGAACCACTGAAGAACCATACAGGGGCTTAACAGGTTCTTTATATGGTAGTGGTACTATATAGCACCTTAACCACTCCAAAGAACTGCTGAAGAACCTTTTTTTTTAGAGTGTAGTACTTATTAAACCTTAAATAGTGACCAGAATGTATATTTAATCATTTTCATAAAGGGGGTAAATTCATTAATATATTTCAACTTAGCTGTATATAATGTGTTTTAGGACCCTGAGATCTAGATAGAGGATAGACAAATAGGAGAACATGCAAGTCAAGTCAAGTTTATGCCTACTCTTTTTCTTTCAAACAAGACTCTTCACTTTCAGGAGAAATGGTTTAGAGAATATTCTTGGCTTCATTACTGTCCTTCGTTAAAGGGTGTCTTTTGTTTTTACTGCACAAAGTATTTTGCAAATTCCAAGTCAAAGCTTGCTTCAAAAATGGATCCAGCTTTTATTTCAAATGGCTTTTGAAACTGGAAAAAGGCAGTTGAAAAACTTGATGCTCATAAAGACAGTCAGTGTCACAAAGTAGCTCTGATGACTAGGATTCAGGAGACACATCCTGTTGATGTGCAACTTTCAGGTGAGTGTGAAAAACAACAAGAAAGAGCAAGACTAAATTTAATTAAAATATTCAATGGTGCAAAGTACTTGGCACGAAAAGGGCTGCCATTTAGAGGAGCTGACAGTGAAAGTAGAAATTTAAGCCAACTCCTGCAATACAAAGTGGAAGATGATGCTGAGCTTAGTTGAAAGGACATGTGGACTTTACAAGTCCGAAAATTCAAAATGAGATATTAATGTGCATGGACAATTCCATTGTCAGAGAAATATTCTCTGAAATAAATTATTTGCCAGTTGTACAGTTTTCATTGATCATTAATGGGACCAAGGACTCTGCAGGAGCTGAATAAGAATCCATCTGCCTTTGATATGTGGATTCAACCAAGAGAGGAGTTGGTGAGATGTTATTGAAATGTCAGTAACAACAGGACAGGCTTTAGCAAATATGGCATGTGATGTCATGATCAGACTAAATCTTCCTCTGTCTCAACTCAGAGGACAAACATATGATGGAGCTTCCAAAATTGCTGGTCAAATGCAAGGTGTTCAAGCCAATGGCATTGTACTGTCACTGTGGTAAACACTGTGTTAATTTGATTACACAGGCTGCCTGTGTTGCCACTCCAGTGAGTAGAGACACACTAGGCGTAGTCCACAAAAGTCTGTGAAATTCAAGGCAATTTTTAAGGACATAGCAAAATCAC
>NW_015544617.1:33721-37055 GCF_001515605.1 Sinocyclocheilus anshuiensis | reverse complement strand
GGTTGAAGAGTCCAACGGTCCAATGACGCAGTTTTCTCGAGTTTTCTGTGAGGACAGCTCGCGCACTAACAGCGTACACCTGACCTGCACACTGATAGGTGTGTTGTACGTGCTCTGGTCAAATGTAGTTCCTGGTCAAAAACACATTTTAATAGGAAGTGCTTGCTCATGGTCAGAATTGTTGGGTCTCTGTAAATAATTGTATGTATAGTACGGTCTAGACCACAGACGTGCATTGTTAGCGTTAACTAAATTGGCCAACACGGCTGGTGAGGCTTTGAAGTTAGCTAATGTTAGCATGACTCTAACCTTAACATTCACGATGCAAAACACAGTACAACGTTTGCAAAATACCAATAAAAATTCCCCCCGACAAGTAACTCGATGTTAATAGCCTATTTCTGTGGCAGTTGGCGATATGACACTCACCTCAAAAAAATATCAGCTTTTTTCTCTTTTCTCTGAAGGCGGTTTTCGGTTGACGAGTCTAACGGTCCAATGACGCACTTTTCTCGAGCTTTCTGTGAGTACAGCTCGCGCAGCGTACACCTGACCTGCACACTGATAGGCTTGTTGGGTTGCTACGTGAGGCACCTCAGCCAATCATACAATATCCTCTGGTCTCCTTCTTTCCCTGCATACCGCCAAATCAGCACCACATAGATTTAGAGTGTTTTGTACATACTGTATTTTCAGTTTTTTTTTGTACATACTGTTTTTTTTTATTATCTTTGTTATTATTGCAATAAAAAAAGATTATTTGTTTTCTACTTGAAGCAGCGCAGCGCAGACCGATCGGTGTCGAGTTGAGTTTTCATGAGTATTATAATTCAATTACACCAGCACTTAAACGGAAAATGCAACTGCTTCGGGGAACTGTAACTTACTGTAGCCTATTACTTCATAATACCGATCTCAGCATCTGTCAAAATTAGACTATTGCTACTGTAGAGCAATAAATACACTTTTAATTATGGTATTATATGCACAGACTTTCTATGACACACGTGTAATTAGAATGAACAGATTGGTTAGCATTGTCTGTGGCAGACTTCACTGAGTCAGGGCAACATAATTCAATAAACAAGAAGTTAATAAGTGATTTAAATCGTAGAGAAAACAATGTCTTTTTGCTCTAGTAAAAATACTGAATGAATTTGCCTTTTTTGAATGCCTTGAATCATTGATTCACTGACCCATTCATCAAAATAAGTTTCTTCGTTTCTGAATGAATCAGCCGTTTTGAAGGACTCGACTGAATAAAGGACTCAACGACTCTATAAATTAAAACAGTGGCTTGCTGCTACCTACTGGTAATTTTGGTCTCATTTTTAAAAGTATCGGTCTATTTTTTTCTGTTATTTCATATTTCCGTGTTCTAAATTTTATATTTAAAAATATGCTCATAATATTATTTATGCAATTTGTAAGTGCAAATTTAAATTAATTATACTTGTCACTTAAAAAAAAAAAAATAATTTTCCTACATTAATCTCTCTGGGCTATGCCCTGGATAGAACTATCCTATGAGTGATTGTCATTGGTGATTTCAAATATGAAATTTAATCGTAAACTTGGCAGACAGTTTTAGATAATTTGATGTTTCCCCATTCAAAGAGAAAGGCGCTGAACTTGCATGCCCGAGAGGCGTTTCAAAGATGGACAACAGTGTAATGACTTAATCATACAATGGCTTCTGGTCTCCTTCCTTGCCTACCACCAAAGCAACAGAGTTAAAGTTAGCTGTTTACGCTTTTTTGGCTAAAGGTTGCAGGCTAGCCTTCCAGTGGCTTTGGCTACGTGCTCTGGTCAAATGTAGTTCCGGGTCAAAAACACATTTTAATACGAAATGCTTGCTCATGGTCGGAATTGTTGGGTCTCTGTAAATAAGATATGTTTTAGATATGTTACTCCACTCTCATATGTTTGCTATGAATTTACTACGATGGCACAAGCTGTTTTAAATTACTTTTTTTCTGAGGTCAAAGGTCTCATGTTGGGGCCCTGGAATATTTCCTTATGGGGGCCTTGGGGGCAAAAAAAAATTATATCTTCAAGAAATAGACTGTATTTTAATGTTGTTTTTAACCATTTCCCCAACTAAACTAAGAGAGAGTTAAAGAACCTTTAAAGAACCATACAGTGGCTTAACAGGTTTGTTATACGGTAGTGGTGCTATATAGCACCTTAACCACTCCAAAGAACCGCTGAAGAACCTTTTTTTGTAGATCATGATTGACTCCGCTCTCTCCGTTGTTAGCATGCAGAGATTCTGATTGGTGTGTCATCAGTTTTACTACATAATGTTTAACTTACTCGTTAATTGGCTGTGAAAATTCTGTCTTAAATTGTATTATACTGCAGAAATCTACTGCAGAGTCTGAGCGCAAATATTGTTTATTTTTTATCTGAATAATGATCAATGATACACTTAATTAGAAAACATGCATATAGGCCTACACTGTCGGACCCGTTTAACATCCACTGTACCGCTGCACATGAGCTGTGGCTACTTTACTGTACATTACACATCTGGTCTCGAATGCAATGACCATAAAATGCGCACAAATGACTGATGCTTAAGTCTGATGATGTTCCGTACAAGTCCATTTATACAGTACATACATAGACTATTTCCTGCTTTTAGCTGCCTTCTCATCGCATCCCGATCCTGTAAAGGGAATCAGTGCGCAATGTTGCCATGACTATTTCATGCGCTGGTTATATGTCATAAAAGCGCTTGAATCAGTGGCGTAGCAAGTCAGCCCCCCCGGGCCCATATGCAAAAAAATTTGTATGGCCCCCCCCAAACATTATTGGCTCCAACTCGGTTAACTTATTGTTGATTTTTCTGAAGTGATTAATGTTATGTGTATTCACAAGCTCTTTTACAGTATAAATGCTTGGAAATAAAATTTAATGTTTTCAAGTCCATTCATCATTCGTAGCACGCAAACCACCCAATAATTGCAATAAGCTTTGTGCTTTGTTACTTATATTAAAACACAAAGTGTCAGCCTTCTGTCAACTTTATAATAAAATACTACAAACAATAAATGTTTTTACGCTCTTAAATTTGTAGTGAGATAACCATATTAGTCTCAGTTCAAGCAGCATGCGAATCAATTATATTATCCTCTTTAATATTTGCAGCACAAAATAAACATGAATAAATATTTGAATGCATGTTGAAAAAATCAGAACAATTTAATACAAACAAATATTTCATGAAATCGATCAGAGTTTCAAAAAACGTCAATAAGCCTACGTTTTAGTGCTGTTTTTCATGTTAAATGTGAAGAATGACAGGTTGGATGCCACAGACTTTTTATTT
>NW_015544617.1:31303-33252 GCF_001515605.1 Sinocyclocheilus anshuiensis | reverse complement strand
TAATTTTGACTTTATTCTTAAAATATTATAACGTTAATTTTATTTATTTTTCAACGTTGCACTAAAATGCCGCCATAGGCTATTTGTACTGCATGCAAAACAATCTTGGCACAGAAGCCCAAAAAACTAAAACAATAAATAAATATATAAATAAATGAAATACTAAGGAGATATTTTCATTATTTATTAATGAATAGTATTTTCTGAGTCAGTGTCACAAGATGAAGTTGACGCTCCTGACTCTCCATCTCCTCAGGCCTTTAGAGAGAAATACATCTTTACGGATTAGCCTACAAAATGAAAGAGTTTTTGTTTTTGATTTGAATTATTTCGTTTCAAAGTATTTAAAGCATTCTATTAGATATATTTATGTGAGGATGTGAGGAGGCAAGTATTCGCTGAGTTTCGGTTCATCATTGTGAAGCGCTCCTGCTCAAGACCAAGACGACAGAAACCGCATCCTGTTTGTTTTCCTTATTTTACAAAAGCACAAGGTTTTGTTGATATTGTGTTTGTGGCTTACCCTCCTTGTGAAGATTGTCAATGATTGTCTTCTGGACAACTGTCAGATCAGCAGTCTTCCCCATGATTGTGTAGCTCGGTGAACCAAACTGAGAGACCATTTTGAAGGCTCAGGAAACATTTGCAGGTGTTTTGAGTTGATTAGCTGATTGGCATGCCACCATATTCTAATTTGTTGAGATAGTGAATTGGTGGGTTTTTGTTAAATGTGAGCCAAAATCATCACAATTAAAAGAACCAAAGACTTAAACTACTTCAGTCTGTGTGCATTGAATTTATTTAATACACGAGTTTCACAATTTGAGTTGAATTACTGAAATAAATGAACTTTTCCACGACATTCTAATTTATTGAGATACACCTGTAAAGTTGATGCTCCTGACTCCATCTCCTCAGGACGCGTGCCTTTAGAGAGAAATATATCTTTACGGATTAGCCTACATAATGAAAGAGTTTTTGTTTTCAATTTTAATTATTTAGTTTCAAAGTATTTAAAGCATTCTATTAGATATATTTATCATGTCTGTGAGGAGGCAAGGGTTCAAGTGTCGGTTCATCATTGTGAAGCGCTCCTGCTCAAGACCAAGACGACAGAAAGCGCATCCTGTTTGTTTTCCTTATTTTACAAAAGCACATGTTTTTGATGATATTGTGAGTGAACAACTAAAAGTAGACCCTTTACAATTCCGAATGATGTATTACTCTTACCTTTATGAGCAAAAAGGATGGCGTATGTTAAGTTTCCACTCTTAAGAAAAAAAAAATTATCGCGCTGGCACCTCCATGTCCTGCAAAGCGCATTTCAGCTTCCACTCTCCGCACAAACGACTGTATATGCGTCTAACAGCACACATTTATCTAGGTTAAATTTTTTATTTATTTGCAGTTGCAGTTTTAGTCACTTCCGTATTGGCTTCAAGCTAAAGACCGGGAGGTTGCCGCTTGGTGTTTACATGCACTCTCAATCGTATTAGAAAAGGAATAAACCACCCCCTTCAATCCGATCGAGCTCAATCGGATCGATTAAGGTGTTTACATGAAGG
The DNA here is from genome assembly GCF_001515605.1 of Sinocyclocheilus anshuiensis. NCBI lineage: Eukaryota > Metazoa > Chordata > Actinopteri > Cypriniformes > Cyprinidae > Sinocyclocheilus > Sinocyclocheilus anshuiensis. Next base: position 31,687 of record NW_015544617.1, on the reverse strand, counting down.
TTTTTCAGTCCGATTGAGCCATCAATCCGATTACAAATGGATTTACTAGCATTCTCTATTCTTTTTCTATTCTATCTTTTTATTTATAAAAAAAAACCTTGCTACGTTAGGCTAACCGATAATTGTCACAGCACTTAGATATTATTGCCCTTTTGTTGGTTTTGCTTGCTTCTATTGTCCTCATTTGTAAGTCACTTTGCATAAAAGTGTCTGCAAAATGACTAAATGTAAATGTATGTATATGTGTGTGTGTGTATATTAGGGTGACCATATGTGCAATTTTCCCAGGACGCGTCCTGGCCAGGATTTCTATATTGCCTAAAATATCTAGGTTTTGGCTTTGTTTGCGTGTGCAGACCGATCGGTGTATGACATCAAAATACC
>NW_015544617.1:29638-31127 GCF_001515605.1 Sinocyclocheilus anshuiensis | reverse complement strand
TCCCGTTAACGCTTCACGATCCAGTCCAGTTGCTGGCGGTACTACACCATAAGTTGGCTTGTCAACCGCCATAAAATCGTACAAGAAGAAGAAGAACGTGCCGCCTTCCTGCCGTTGTCATTCGCTGTGTTGACCGGAGGAAGTAGACGCTACTGAGGCATTCTGGGATACTGGCGGACCCAACAACTCCTAGTGTGATGGCGACCAATATAGAGCAGATTTTCAGGGATTTTGTAATGAACAAGATTAAAGAAATCGAAGATGAAACTCAAGAAAACAGGTAAAATGTCCGATCTTTTACTTGTGTCTTAGGAGTTCGTGTTTTATAGTAGTATATCAGTTGTAGTTTTGTTTGTTTTAGCCGGCTAGCTAAACATTAGCTGTAATCACCAGTGTATACGGTCGAAACGGTTTACGATTGTGTTGTGACTGAATTGTGTGTGTTTTAGCTTTCATTGTTTGCTGCCATGTGTTAATTGCTATGCAGCAAATACTGCCTTTACTTTGCCTTACAGGTATATATTGATAATTGTATGTTACTCCAATTTACATTAAAAAAAAAAATACTATGGTATTGCCATGGTGCTTTTTGTCAGTATAATTAATGCAGTAGGTACAGAATACAAGAGGTAAACATGTACAAACCTACTCTTGAAAGGTTACCATGGTAAACTAGGCTTCCACTATAATTATTTCATATAACGTTAGATTTATGACGTCATGACATTTACAGATTCAAATAGTTCATTCTTCATATGTACCTTGTGTTCAGACCGGTAGACAGTTTACAGTGCTAACGATACTGTTGGCAAGCAGTGACAGAAATGTTTTGTATTGTAATGTTATACTTAATTTTGAACTATTTTAAAACAGCTGTATGTCTATTTAAACATCCTTATATGAGCCAATATTTATTAAAAGACTACTAATATACAATAGATATTGATGTACTCCTAGTTATGTCATCACAACCACATGACATAAAGGCACATTTTTATGTAAATCTGCGTTAAAGGGATAGTTCACCCAAAATCGAAAATGTTGTCAACATTTACTCACCCTCATGACCCAAACCTGTATGAGTTTCTTTCTTCTGTTGAACACAAAATCAGATATTCTGAAGAATGTGGGTAACCAAACAGTTGACGGTAGCCATTGACTTCCATAGTATGGAGAGAGAAAAAAAAAAAACATGGAAGTCAATGGTTTCTGTAAATTATTTGAATAAGTTTATACAAATAAAAATGTCTCGACTTGGTTAGGACTTTAGTTTCCATTGTAGATTTTGGTTAAGAGTCTGGACACAAAATAATCAATATAAAGAACAACAGAGGTTTAAGTGTGTTAAATTAAAGATCACTAGGAAACACTTAGTAAACATCAGATCTAGGGCTGCACGATAAATCGCATGCGATATTTAATGTGCATCTTGTCAGTAAAGCCGTTCTGTAATCAGCGGTAAATCTCCATCACCTGTGGGCCTTCACAT
>NW_015544617.1:26008-29519 GCF_001515605.1 Sinocyclocheilus anshuiensis | reverse complement strand
TTTTGCGCAGCTCGTCAGTGAACAACGGCTCTGTGTAGTTAATGCTGCTCAATGTGAAAGCCCGGAGGTGATGGAGGTTTACCGCTGATTACAGAACCGTCTTTACTGACAAGATGCGCGTTAAATATCGCATGCTATTTATCGTGCAGCCCTAATCAGATCTGTTGTGGTTTCCTGGTATTCCTAAAAGGAAGAGATTACTTTGAATTCTGTTGAATTGTACATTGTGGATGATGGACACATGGTAGGAATTTTACTCAGGAAATCAACAAAGACAAAGTCTTATTTTAAATGAGTGATGCAGTGTTTTTCCATTCAGTGTGAAAGATGAGCCACAGTCTGATCCTGTAACGGAGACCAGAGAAGGTGGACTTAAGGAAGAAAAAATGAACACACCAACAGGTTAGTCATCAATACATCTACATTCTTTGTATTTTCTGATATATACAGTGGTGTGAAAAAGTGTTGGACCCCTTCCTGTTAAAACTGCATTTTGTATTTACTTGCATTATCTTTGTGTAATATTTAAATTTGTTTGATGATCTGAAACATTAAAGTGTGACAAACATGCAAAAAAATAAGAAACCAGGAAGGGGGCCAACACTTTTTCACACCACTGTATATTCTGTCATTAATATGTTTTTGTCTTCATGGCAGATAAAGTCATGCAAACTGACCTCCAAGATAACCATGGTAAAGAGGACACCAGCACTAAACACAGAAAAAGTAAAAAGCACAAAAAACACAAAAGTAAAAAGAAGAGAAAGAAACGCAAAGAAGGAAAAGACAGCAGCTCAGACACGGAGTCTGACAAAGAGATTCAAGAAAGGTGCAACACAGTTCTTTGTACTTACAAACGACAAATAATAATCGTATTAATCACCTTGGATTGACGATACGTTGTGTTTTAGAAGTTAGATTTACAAAATGTGAAAACGTAATATTTGTGTCAATAGTTTGTGTAAAAGTCTTTATTCTTAACATTTGATCATATGTATCGTCGGATCAAGCACCAAAATGGTTTCCAATGGTTTCTCAAATGATTTAAAAAAAGTGGGACTATTCAAATGAATTAAAAATGAAAGCAATTCATCTCAGTGGGTTTGATTTTAATTTCATTTGGACTCTGTGGTTGTTTACAAAGTCTTAATTCCTAATGTGCTTTTTTCCCTTGTGTTTGTGTCTAAAGTGGAAAGAAAAAGAAGAGAAAGAAAAAGAAAAAAAGCAAAGATGCAGACAAAGCGAAGAGATCTGGCTCACGGTCCGAAAGCTCTTCAGCATCTGGTTCTGTATCCGAGTCTGAATCGAAACCTTCTAATGAAAATACAAAGTCCTCTTCAGCAGATAAGACTTCAGAGTCTGAGTTCAAAAACACATCTGGTGTTGGTAAACCTCAGGAGTTGCCTGACATTATTCCCAAGATGGAAAATTCGGGCCACAAAAGCACAGAAAAGGAAAGGACCAAGGAAAAGAAAAGAAGTTCTAGCAGGACATCTAAAAGTAAAGAGAGCTCCAGAGGAAGACGAACCAGATCAAGATCACCCAGACGGAAGTCAGAACGCAGGTCAAGATCCCCAAAACCAAAACGGCAATCAAAGTCAACCTCCCGCTCTAGAAATAGCTCCAGAAAGAGGTCTCATCAACAGAGAGAGAGAAGTAGATCGAGGTCAAAGAGACACAACAATCGGTCCAGATCTCATTCAAGATCCAGGTCACACTCCAGGCGAACTAGATCAAGGTCTGTTGTTATCTCAAGGAAAAACAGAAGGTCCACATCAAAATGTAGGTCTCGCTCGCCACGGCATAGACGCCATTCAAGGAGTAAGTCTCGATCCAGAACAAAGCCTTCAAAATCAAGGTCCATTTCGAAGTCAAGGTCTGATCTGAAACTGGAAACTGAATCAATTAAGAATAATATAGATCCAGCAGTGGACAATAGTAAAAGTTGTGAAACGCAAACAAATGTGTCTCAAAACACAACTGAGAATGGAAAAGATCCAACAGTGGCTGTGAAATCTGACACCAAGTTGTCTGAAACTGCATCCAACATCTCAAATTCTGGTTTCAGTGCAGTTAGTGTCAAAGGATCTTGGCGACCAATTCCCTTCTTGGCAGAGCCATCTGAGACCATGTCTTCACAAAAGTGCATTACACCAGAGGTGCCTTTGGAAGTGACCAATTTATCTGAAGAACCTTCAACATTCTCAACTGTTACCTCAAAAGATTCAGAGTGTGCTGCCAGTCCTGAGAAGAAAGAAACCAACGCAAATCCAACAACCAGTGGAGAAACATCAGTCGAGAAGAACTCAATGTCACCATCCCGATCTCCCAGTCAAAAAATATCCTCAAGATCCAAAGTAGCTGCACGATCCAGATCAAAGTCATCATCAAAAAAAAGAAAGTCCAGGTCGTCTTCACGGAAGTCTCGATCACCCTCTGGAAGAAAATCGCACAAGTCTAGAACAAGGAGCAAACGCTCAAGATCGAGGTCACCTAAAAACAAAAGATCGAGATCTCGTTCACAAAGCCGTCGGAGGAAATCTCGAACTCCAGACAGAAGCAGACGGTCGAAATCGAGAAAGAGGTCAGGCTCGCGTTCGAGGAGAAGATCCCGATCTGGCTCACGTTGGAGAAGAGGTTTCGGAAGCCGAACGCTAAATCAGCGGGACAGATGGAAACGAGAACCCAGTCGCTCTCCGGTCCTCATTCTCCGTAAGAAAAGATCGGCATCCGGAACTCAACGTAGCACCAGCAAGACGCCTCCACGTCTTACAGAACTTGGTATGAAGAAACTCTGAAATTATTTCCTTTGCTTTTACAGTAGCAGTCGAAAATTCAATTCAAAGAACCCTTTTCTATTGTTATATATTTAAAAATGTAATTTATTCCTGTGATCAAAGCTGAAATGTCAGCATCATTACTCCAGTCTTCAGTGTCACATGGTCCTTCATTCTAATATGCTGATTTGCTACTTCTGATTTCTGATTATTATCAATGTTGTAAACGGTTGCGCTGCTTCATATTTTTTTAGGAAACGGTGATTTTTCAGGATTCTTTGAATAGAAAGTTCAAAAGAACAGCATTTATTTGAAATGCTGAAAATTCTGCTTTGCGTCACAGGAATAAATTACATTTTAAAATATGAAAGGGATAATCAACAGCTAGCCGTGCATTAAAGGATTTTAATGCACAATGTGGAGGCAAAGAACCACCCGACGCGCATTAAAATCCTTTAATGCACGGCTAGCCGTTGATTATCCCGCTTATTCCATGGTCATTTGCCAAGTTATAGACAAGTTAAAACTTGTATTGTTCTTTGCAGCGCAATATTTGACCGAATGGGTAAAAATTACTAAAAAAGTTATTTTTTTAATTTACGGCTCATTAGCGCTAGCATTTTGCCAGCTTCAAATCAGACAGAGATGAAATAGTGCAGTAAGACCACATTTATTTGAATGAATTATAGCATGCATTTCAATTAATTATCGATCGAGAGAGAGAGAGAGAGAGA
>NW_015544617.1:25822-25998 GCF_001515605.1 Sinocyclocheilus anshuiensis | reverse complement strand
CTCTCTCTACAAACAATTACTTCTAAAGCAGCGATTTTATCACCTCGTTGCTGGGGAATATAATGTAGCGATCTAGTATCTTATCTTTTGTTTTATTAAAAATCGAGGGGAAGCGTTGACAACAAGTTTGTGTCTGTGCAGCACAATCTGTGATCTCTCTCTCTCTCTCTCTCTCT
>NW_015544617.1:21278-25031 GCF_001515605.1 Sinocyclocheilus anshuiensis | reverse complement strand
CTCTCTCCCCCCGTGTGTGTGTGCGAGCGAGTGATGCGTGTTGGTTAGTGTGCATCAATGAAAGCAACGCATTAATATAGAACAGTGATTAAACTGACTTGGAACTACCTGTGCATTAAACGGTTTTACTGCATACCTGCTAGCCAATCAGAATCCAGTATTCAGACAGACCATGGAATAAATTCAAATAGAAGACAGTTATTTTAAATTGTAATATTTCATTATTTAGTTTTTATTATATTTTTGATCAAATAAATGCAGCCTTGATGAGCACAAGAGGCTTCTTTCAAAAACATTAAAAATCTTAATTATTACAAACATTTGCCCAGTAGTGTATGGTGTATTGGTCTTCTCTTAATCTTGTTTTTTTTTTTGTTTGTTTGTTTTTTTTCCCAGATAAAGAGCAGTTGCTGGAAATAGCTAAGGCTAATGCTGCAGCTATGTGTGCCAAGGCTGGCGTGCCAATCCCGGAGAGCCTCAGGCCCAAAGCTATTCTTCAAATTGCCTTGCCAACCCCAAATTCCACATCCTTGTCTTTATCCTTGCCAATGATGTCAAACATGACCATGAACGCTGCTATGGCTAGTATGACTGCCGCCACCATGACCGCTGCTTTGTCCAGCATGGGTGCTTTGGCTTCCTTGCCACAAATGGCACCATTACCCACAATCGTCAACAAGCCACCTTCTTCAACCACACAGAATCTCGCCAGTATTGAAGAAGCCAAAAAGAAAGTAACAAAACAGGCAAACAGCTTCAGTATTAAAGAGCTAACAGAGGTAAGGGTTGTGCCTGTGCTTGCACTTTGGTGTTTCTTGATCTGCATTGAATCAACACTTTATTTAACATTTCAGAGATGCAAAAAGATAGCCGAGAGTAAGGAAGAAATGGCCATCGCAAAACCACATGTGTCAGATGATGAAGAAGATGAAAGGCTATTTGGAGCTTCCCTTAAGGAGAATAAGGGCATCGCATTCAGTCTCAGTGTAAGTGTCTCACTTTTTCGCATCACTTTTATATCACATGTTCAGACTTGAGTGAGTTTAGGGATTTGGTTAAATCATATGTGATGCTGGACCACAAAACCAGTCATAAGGGTCAATTTTTGGAAATTAATTTATACATCATCTGAAAGCTGAATAAATAAGCTTTCCATTGATGTTTGTTAGGATAGGACAATATTTGGCCGAGATACAACTATTTGAAAATCTGGAATCTGAGGGTGCAAAAAAATCTAAATACTGAGAAAATCGCCTTTAAAGCTGTCCAAATGAAGTTCTTAGCAATGCATATTACTAATCAAAAATTAAGTTTTGATATATTTACGGTAGGAAATTTACAAAATATCTTCATGGAACATGATCTTTACTTAATATCCTAATGATTTTTGGCATAAAAGAAAAATTGATAATTTTGACCCATACAATGTATTTTTGGCTATTGCTACAAATATACCCCAGCGACTTAAGACTGGTTTTGTGGTCCAGGGTCACATATTACAGTTCAGAGTGTATTAAACTTGGCACGCGCTATTTGTGTTATAAACATGCATTTTACCTTGAATTATACAGCTTGTTGAGGTAGGCTTTTACTTTTCTAAAGCCTTTTTCACACAGAGATTCTGGAAAATACACGGATAATGTGTCCGTGTTTTGTCCCAGGATTGTTTGATTTTGGTTCATTCACACTGCCAGTGATTTGCCGGAATTTGTTTGTGCGTTCACATACATCCTGTAAGATCCTGTAAAGACACGTGGCATTAGGATGTGACGTGTAATGTGACTCGTACCGTTCCACTAAGCTGACGAACGATCTTGGCTTCAGGGCGGATAGTGAAGAGCTCACTGATCAATGCTTCATTCCAGTTTGCACATATTTTTTTTTGTTGTGAATGTTGATCTGCCTTCAAAACACCCGGTAAAAGAGTCACACGATAATGTGTATCATCACTACGACACACCCTTTACAGCACTGGTCCTGCCTTTTGTTCACACAGTGCTCATTCTGGGACTGATCCCAGCAATTTTACTAGGTCCCCATCCCGGGATCAGTCCCGGGACGTGTTTGCGTTCACACAGAAGGCACTCTGGCAGTTTTCCGGGATCAACGCGCTGTGTGAAAGGGGCTTAAGATTCGATATTGGATCTTTAATTGTGCGTGGTCTTTAAATTTATATTATCTTTCCCATCATCTGATGTTCACTTAAAGTTAATCTTTGAAAACAGCAGTGACATAATTAAATGTAACCAAATCATAAAATGAATGTCTGTTTTTCATACTGCACATTATATATCCTGTGATGCCTAAAAAAACACAAATTATATTTGCATTTTACATTTAGCAGACACTTAAATGCATAAATGTAAATGTATTTTTTTTATTTTTTTTTATTATTATTTAGAAAAAATAGTATGGCATTGTAATATTTCTTCTTAAACATGAATTTCATGTCAAATTATGCAGCTTGCAAAAGTGGCCTTTTACTTATGAGATTTGTTTTATTTTTAGTTTATTAGCATTTAAATCTATTTTACTTAATTTTTTAGTGTTGTGGATTTTCTGTATTTAGACTGTATAGAATTGTAATAGTTTCTGTTAAACATTAATTTGATCTAAGATTATGCAGCTTGTTGGGGTGGGCTTTTACTTTTCTGATTTTTTTTTTATTGGTCGACATTGGATATTTAATTATGCATGTCAATAACTTTTAATTTATATTACATTTACCATCATCCAACACTCAAAGTAAATCTTACTTGGAGTAAGAAAAATACTAACAACACCAGCAAATTATACAATGAGCATACTGTATATTATAATGCTGTGATGCTTAAGTTCACTTGTATTATTTAAAATTACTTAATTTAGTTTTTGTGTTTTCAAAAAGTACTTTATCAGTATTGATTGATATTGAATATTTAAATGTGCATGCTGTTTTCTGCTGTTTTTTTTTTTTAAGTATATAGATTGACTTAGATGAGCAAAAATAATCAAATAATTTAATAACACTATTAAATGTATTTGATTAAAATTATAAACTTTAGTTTTTTTAATTTATTTAGACAATATATAGTATAGAATTATAATATTGGCCAGAATTTTAATATTGTTGTGTCCCTATTTTACAGTAACCGTGTTCCCATACGCCCTCTTTTCCTTCAGAACACCTCAGTAAAGCCATCCGTCCGAACCGAAACGGTCTTTGCTAAGGAGTTCCCGGTGTCTTCCGGCTCCCAGCACAGGAAGAAAGAGGCTGATGGTGCATATGGAGAATGGGTGCCGGTCGAAAAGAAAACAGAAAAGCCATCTGCATCGGGTTCTTCTGGGACTGAGGAAACTAGCAAGGACAATGATAGTGTCTTTCCTGAAGCACCTTCTCAGGTAAGTGTTTAACTTCTGAAATCAAATTAATCTCAAATAAGCCTTGTGTTCAGCTTGTATAAGCTCTTGTCTTTTGTTTCTAGCCCGTGGACATCACGTTGGCTGTCAGTGAGAGAGCGGTCGCCCAGAAGAAACTGGCAGAAAACCCTTTTGACATCAATGCCATGTGCATGCTGAATCGGGCTCAGGAGCAAGTACGTTTCCTCTTTTGGACATTGGGTTTGAGAAAGGCATCTTCTTCCATAAATCACAAAGTTTCACAGAAATGCTTCACAGAAAAATCTAATTTTTGAGCTACTAGTATGAGTGTAGCAGTATTGTTATTGTAAATTAAAACTTTCAAAAACGTTTTTTTTTTTTTTTTTTTTTGGT
>NW_015544617.1:11835-21266 GCF_001515605.1 Sinocyclocheilus anshuiensis | reverse complement strand
AAATTTAAAAAAGTTTTTTTTTTTTTTTTTTTTTTGGTGATTGGAAATAAAACTGAAATAAAATAAAATGTAAATATCAGATGAAAAACATGAAGTACTAAGTATTAAAACTTCTAAAACTAGAAGTTTTTTCTTAAACTTAAAAAAATAAAGCAAAAATAAAAATATTTAAAAACTAATAAAAATGACAAAAGCTCATAATGAAATGACTTAAACTTAACCTAAAATTAAAATGAAAACTGAAAATATAAAAATAGAGGCTCTTTGAAAATATTTCTAAATATAATAGTATTAAAATAAAATTAGGTGTAAATTAGATGAAAAACGTAACCGAAAATATTGCCTAAATATGTTTGTTGAAGTACTGAAAATGACTAAAACTGAACAAAAAAAATAAAGCTATAATAGAAATATTAAAAAAACTAATAAAAATGACAATCACATAACAAAATGACTAAAATTACACTAAAAACTGAACATATTAAAATAAAGGGTCATTCAAAATGTTAATAAGTGCTATAATAGTATTTAATAATAATAGAAAACATAAATGTTAGATGGAAAAATTGAAATGTTGCCCTGACTAAATTAAATATTGTTAAAGTACTAAAATTACTCAAACTTAAACTCAAAAATAAAAAAGCTATATAGAAAGATTAAAAAAATAAAAATGACAAAAGCACAAAACAAAAAAACTAAAATGAAAATGAAAACTGAAAATATAAAAATAAAGGTTCATTCAAAATATTCCTAAATACTATATTAGCATTTAAATAATATAAAACAAATATTAGATTAACTAAATGAGTATTGACATACTAAAATTACTAAAAATGAAATAAAAATAATGGTATATACAAAAAAATATATATATAACAATAGAAAGAAAATCTAGAAGTGTTACGAAATAAAAATGACAAGCACATAATGAAATGACTAAAACTTCAAGTAAAATAAAAGTGGAGAATATAAAAATAAAAAACTCATTTGAATATTAGTAAATACTATAAAAGTATATAAATAATACTAAAATAACACCGAAGAGTAGTGCTCTCAGATCCATTTAACATGTTTTGTCACATTTCCCCCACAATCAGTGCAGAAAATATGAACTGCATGAATTCTGCACTAGCCTAGGTTTGAGACTCTTTCCATATTTCATGATTTTATAGCTCACATCTGGTAATTCATGTTCACAGGTTGATGCATGGGCCCAATCCAACACGATTCCCGGCCTCTTCACAGGCTCAACAGGTGCTCAAGTGCTCTCATCTGATGAGCTCTCTAACAGCGGCCCGCAAGCGTGGATTAAGAAGGTAAAGCCATGAGTCGACGGCATCACTCATACAATGATGTCAGACATGTATTGTGCTTGATGGTTTGTGTTTTGCATCACACACGTGTGTTAAATTCCCTAGAATCAAAGTACACATAATTTCCTCATGCACGTTGGCACAGTACAGTCAGACCCTTTTGACTTATTGTGCTTAATTTAGATTTACACTCTTCTGACATAAGCTCACGTGGCCCATGGAGGGTAAAATAGATCCTGAAATGCTCAAAATACCCATCATCCCCTCTTATAAAATGTCATATACGGAAGAATTGTCATCTGTGATTACTTTGCCAATTGGTGTACCCAACTTCGTTGATCAGATGGCAGTCCTGTCAGTCGCACAATGATAGTCTGCTTTTTATGTAATAAGCATTGATTTTGCACTGAAGATGACGTCAAGGTATCCATGGAAATGATCTTGCCAAAAGACAGCTCAGAGCTGTGTTTACTGACGTCATTATGCTTTTTCAGCTGGAAGAAAGAGAAACGGCTTCCCCTTGTAAGTGCAAATATTTGCCCGCATCACAATGTTTTGAGGTTCTCTGATTATACCCACCAGCAGTTGATACGGGTACACCACTTGTGCACGGTCATGCAGATATTTTATATCTGAAATTCTGTCGTAGCAGATGCATTGATGGATGGGCAGTGCACCTCACTATACTCCTCTAAAAGTGTCTTTTGAGAGAGGGGAGGAAGGAAGAGGATTTGAAGTAAGTTTCTCCACCCCTCCTCTGAATGACCAATGAGTAGAGACATTCACGTCAGGATCCGAAATTGGATTGGAAGAGCCACTTTTGGAAAATAGCCAATGTATGCACACCTGTGACCACACTTTTACACCATTAACAGCCTACAGTTAGATTAATGAACTGTAGTAATGTACACTATTGTTCAAAAAGTTGGGGTCGGGTTTGAAAAAAATCTCTTCTGCTCACCAAGAAATATTTATTTGATCAAAAATACAGTCGAAATTGTGAAATGATAAACTAATAAAAATGGCAATAGCACATAACAAAATTACTACAACTTGACCTAAAATTGAAACCTGGAAATATAAATATTTTAAATTAGCCATTATTTTCATATAAGTATAATAGGGTTGAAATAATATAAAATGTAAATAATACATTTTATATCTTTTACATTTTTATAAATGTAAAAATTAGAAATGTTGCCTTTACAACATGATGTAGTGGTAAAACTGAAATAAATCTATAATACAAATACAACTTTGATCCTTCAGAAATCACTCTAATATGCTGATTTGTTGCATAAGAAACATTTCTGATTATTTTCTGGGTTTTTTTGTGCTGCTTCATATTTTTTGTGGAAACGGTAATACATTAAATTTTTCATGATTGTTTAATCAATCGAAAGTTCAAAAGAACAGCATTTATTTGGAATAGAAATCCTTTGTAATATTATAGATGTCTGTCACTTTTGATCAAATGAATGTGTCCTTGCTGAATAAAATGTTATTTACTGACCCCAAATATTGAACAGTACTGAAGTTATTCATTGAAAATTGGTGTATTATATTGATGTTTCTGTCACTTTATTAAAGCAATAAATCACTTGAAGTTGTATGTTATAGTTATTCTATGAGTTTTAAATGTACACAACACCTTTCAATCAATATGTACAAGTGTGATTTTAGCAGAGAGACTCATTTCCCTGAAGGCTTTGGATGCTGACCGCTGTGTAATGCAAACCTTTACATTAAGACACGATAATCCCAGTTTTTATTTAGACTTGGGATGCTAAATAAATGCTAGCAAAATACCTTGGTCCCTATTAAAAAAGACCAAAGCATTCACACAACCAAATGTCTCAGGGCAGTGTTTCCAAAATGGCCAACTTTGCCTAGATACGAGTCTCTATGAATCTTGGGATAGGTTTGGAGCTCACTCTTGACTTAAGAGCGGGATCCAAAATGTTCAAATGATATCAAAGGTTGTATCTGATTCCCGGTCTTTTGTCTAAAAATGACTGCTGCGTCAAAAGAGCCTGGTCATGCACTAACTGCAATCAAAACAATGTTTGATCCTCTTGGGATTTGGCATCCAGTGGGTACAAGGTTGAAGCTCATTGGTGGGGTTGGTGGGTTTGGGACATGGATGGACGAGGGGTGGGGGCTCACAGTTTGACCTGTGAACTCTCACCCCTCTGTATGGAAACTTGTTGCAGGGTCAGTCCTTGTAGCTGCCTTGTTGCCATGGTCACAGTCTATTCACGTCAGATGCTCGGCCGATGATGGGGGCCTAGGTACGTACGTCCTCCAGCACCCTTCCTTCTATTCATGTGGATTTGTGTGTGAACTGATTTATTTCTGCCATGTCCTCCTGTTTGTTTACAATGAACCGACTCAGAGCCTGAGATCTGTTCAGGATGGTATTATTGATGCTTTGCCTGTTGAAGGCTTGCACCTTAAATTACTCGTGTTATGTAAAAAATGCACTGCCGCTCAAAAGTTTGGAATTATGTTTGATGTTTTTGAAAGTCTTTGATCACCAAGGCTGCATTTATTTGATAAAAAAATACAGTAAAAATTGTGAAATAATATTCCAATTTAGAATCGTTTTCTGTTTGAATGTATATATTTTAAAATGTATTTTATTCCTGTGATGCAACGCTGAATTTTCAGCATCATTACTTCAGTCTTCAGTGTCACATCATCTTTCAGAAATCATTTTAATATGCTAATTTGCTGATTAAGAAACATTTTTGATTATTATCAATGTTGAAAACAGTTGTGCTGCTTCATATTTTTGTGGAAACCATGATACATTTTATTTTTCAAGATTCTTTGATGAATAGAAAGTTCAATAGAACAGCATTTATGTGAAATAGAAATCTTTTGTAACAACATAAATGTCTTCACTGTCAATTTTGATCAGTTTGCAGTGTCCATTGTTTTTTTGTTTTTTTAATTCATAAAAATATAAAGCAGCACGATTGTTCTCAATATTGATATTACATTATAAGAATTATTTCTTGAACAGCAAATTAGCATATAAGAATGATTTCTGAAGGATCATGTGACACTGAAGACTACAGAAAATTCAGCTTTGCATCACAGAAATAAATGAAATGTTTAATTATATTCAAATAGAAAACTTTTTTTTATTGTAACAATATTTCACAATATTACTATTTTTACTGTATGTTTGATCAAATAAATGCAGCATTGGTGAGCAGAAGAAACTTCTTTCAAAAACATTAAAAAAATCATAATTACCCCAAACTTCTGATCGATAGTGTTACATAAAAATAAATAAAATAAACAAAAAAAAAAATATATATATATATACATACAGCTTCACAATTTGAGTTGAATTACTGAAATAAATTAACTTTTCCACGACGTTCTAATTTATTGAGATGCACCTGTATTTCTACTTATTTAGGCATTTACACCTGCTGCAGGTGAGAAATAAAGGATTCTACATGTAAACATTTCACATATTCTTAAAATAGTTCAAATAGAATCTCAGAAGGCTATTATATCTAATATTTTAATTCAAACACAGCTCCAGTTGAAGTGGCGTGACCTTGCTGCTCTGAATGAGCGTATCTCTCACTGCTTCCCGTTTCTCTTCGTTTGCTTCTCCCTCTCTCTCTCGCTCTCTCTCTGTCTGAATCTGTCCCGTTCCATTCAGGACCAGTTCCTGCGGGCGGCGCCGGTCTCAGGTGGGATGGGGGAGTTATTGATGAGGAAGATGGGATGGCATTCAGGGGAGGGTTTGGGGAAGCACAGAGAAGGAACAGTGGAGCCCATCATTATCGACTTCAAAACGGACCGCAAGGGTAAGAAGAGGCTGTGCAGAAATCATTGAGCCATATTATCATGACTGAGATCATAGTGCTGGATGTTTCTGTCCATACAGGACTTGTAGCAGAAGGAGAAAAAACCCAGAAATCTGGCAACATTGTTGTGATGAAGGATCTTCTAGGTGGGTGTTTGGTACATAATTTTTTAGAAAATCATGTTCAAATGTGAGTATTAAATATGATCATCAGGCTTCTAAGGAATTTTTTTCCAGAACCTGTACTTTCACTGTTCCTCAGTGGAAGAATGATCTTCTCAAGCCTCTAAAACAGGGGTCTCCAAACTGGGTCCTGGAGGGCCACGGTCCTGCAGAGTGTAGCTCCAACCCTAATTAAACACACTTAACCAGCTAACTAAGGTCTTACTAGGCATCCTAGAAACTTCCAGGCAGGTGTGTTGAGGCAAGTTGGAGCTAAACTCTGCAGGACACCGGCCCTCCAGAACCTCTGCTCTAAAACATCTAAATCTTTTGAGGAACATTTATTATCTCTCAATCATGATTGTATTGCATTATATGTATTGATAATTAAACTAAGCATTTAATTATCATCTTACTAAGACATATTACTTGGAGATATAGAATGACGACTGATATTTATATAATTTAATATAAGTATCTGCTATACTGTTATTAAGATCTCATTGATTTACATTACAAAGATCAGAATTTCATCTTACATTTTGTCCATGTAAATATCAGCATCTGCAGCAAATGGCATTTATTTGCTCAGTTTGCGCCTCTGAATAAAACTGCTGTTTTTTTTCCCCCTCCATATTCTTACCATATCAGACTATATGAACCATAAAAGCCTGATGGATCAAATATGATACTCAAACAAAAACACGTATGCAAACTTTTTTCTTTAGATTTTTAAAATAATATTTTGTCTGAAAGATCAGCAAACTGTTTATGACTATTAATTCATACGTCAGGCTTTACATGGTTAAATCAGATGCTGAAGTCGGAGGGAAATAACTGGTTGATAATCCTAAATCCTCTTGCAAATGTACAATCCACCGGGTTTATAGGAATTCGGATATGATGTTTATTCTGCAGGGAAGCATCCGGTATCTGCTCTGATGGAAATGTGCAATAAGAAGAAGTGGCCACAGCCGGAGTTTGTGTTGGTTCACCACAGCGGACCCGACCACCGCAAGAACTTTCTCTTCAAGGTTTGTGCTTAGTTTTAAAATGATTATTTTAAATATAATTCTTATACTATTTTAAAGTAAAATCATGTAAAATGCATTAAATATAAAACCAGTAGTTTCAAATGAGTTGTGAATTTAGACATCACAATAATATAATTGAAACTAGGGCTGCGCAATATTGATAAATTAAAAAAAGAAAGACATTGCAAAATTTAGTTTTTCTGTGTTATGAAAAACAATCATTCTACAATGATTGAATCTGCATAGAAAATAATTTAAAAAAATGACTTTTTACTGAATACTATTTTGAGTGTCAACTATCCTTTTGGGGCTGAACGGATAGGAAGAACTTGAAAAAGTTGGGTGTTCACACTTGCGATTTTTCTTTACAAGAATCAGCTCAAACTATTTTCAGTAACCATAAAGTGAACTTAATCAAAGTCTCTTTAAGGCAAGTCATTTCACTCAGGTGGCCATCTTTGAAACGCCTCTCGGGCATGCAAGTGCAGCTGCTATCTGACAAAAACGGTCTCGTAAATGTTGTTTCATTTGCTCAAATAGTGTTTAAAAAAAGCTTATTTTTCAGACTAGACCAGCCAATGCACATGCACAGTCCTGAGCGCACATCTCAGAATGCTGACTGTTTCTATAGAAACCGGGACTTCTAACGGTAGCTGCAGTGACGCACTGTCTTTACCGATAAACGATTGGCTCTTCTACTCAGAAGGCGGGGCTTCGTTTGATAAAGTTGCCATATTGAGCGTTGCATTTTCCCCATTCAAAACTATAAGTGACACTAAGTGACACGTCTTGGGTATTCTATAGTCTTTGACTTAATCTCTTTCCTCTCAAGTTATCATAGGCCATATTCCCACAGTTTTTATCCTGTTCAATATCATTTTTATTATATAAAATTGATTATTAATTTTTTGTATTATTTAAAGGAGTAGTTCACTTCCAGAAATCATGTCTTTCTTTCTTCAGTCGTAAAGAAATTGTGTTTTGAGGAAAACATTTCAGGATTTCTCTCCATATAATGGACTTCTCTGGTGCCCCCGAGTTTGAACTTCCAAAATGCAGTTTAAATGTAGCATCAAAGGGCTCTAAACGATCCCAGCCAAGGAAGAAGGGTCTTATCTAGCGAAGCGATCGTTATTTTCTAAAATAAAAATCTACAATTTATATACTTTTTAACCTCAAACGCTCGTCTTGTCTAGCTCTGCGTGGACTCTGTTTTTTCCAGTTCATGACAGTCTCATTTTCTCCTCCAACTTCAAAATCGTCCTACATCGCTGCAGAAGCACCGACCCAGTGTTTACAAAGTGAACATGCAAAGAAGGCCAAACGCCCTTTACACAAAATGGTAAAACAGTGATGTAGGACGATTTATTTATATTATACTAAGTCTTAGGCCATTAGTATTTTCACCAACAAAAAAATGGTTTTAAACCAATTATTACTATATGTTGCTTTAGTGTGTCAGTAGGAAATAACAGTTTACTTTTCCAAACATTCCTTTTGCCATTAATTGTAATAATCCAGTGATATTTGTGTATGCACAAGGAGTCTGACAACAACCAGTGCTCCACACAAAGATCTGATCCCACCATCATCCAGTCTGTCTGGAAAAACTGAGACAGACTAAATCCAGAGGAACTGTGGCAACGTCTCAAAGATGCTACAAGAATCCCACCTACAAAGCTACAGTACTGTGAAAATGTTTATGCACTTGTGTAAAAATGCTGTAAAGTGAGGGTGTTTTCAAAAATAATGTCATAAATAGATTTTATTTATCAATTAACTAAATCAAATCAACATTTGGTGTGACCACACTTTGCATTTAAAACAGCTTTTTTCCTAGGTGCACTTGTGCATAGTTTTTCAGGTAGCTTTACAGGAAGGTTTCTTGTAGCATCTTTGAGATGTTGCCACAGTTCCTCTGGATTTAGTCTGTCTCAGTTTTTCCTGTTTCTTCATGTAATCCCAGACAGACTGGATGATGATGAGATCTGGGGCCTCATTTATAAAATGTGCGTACGCACAGATTTGATCTTGGAGTGTGCGTACACTAAAATCCACGGCAATGTTCATATTTATAAAAACGGTCTTTGACGTGGAAAAGAGCTTAGCGCCACGTCAGGGTCTGAGCAGACGTACGCACTTTTGTTTGCCCGAGTGCTGCAGATTTTTGGAAATATAAGTCATTCTTGCCGCTTGTAAAAGATTTGGACATTGTCAGGTGCTCTTTTATAAGTCAAGGACATTAATTAGACATTGTTTACAGGGCGGAGATCTGAAACTGTTCAGCTGCGCACAATTTCAAGATCATTGCAATTTATAGATTTCACATCTAAAAGAGAGGTTTTTGCGAGATTAAACTGACCTTTTTAGTAGCCTAATGTTGAGAGTTCTTTACTCGCTTTCTGTAGTTTATTCCATGTTTTTTTGTTTTTTACAAGAGAACTTGCGAAGTCTTGATTTACTACTAATGCATAAAATAGAAAAGAAATAATATAAATATATAATATAATGTAATATAATATAATATAAATAAACACATCTCCGACTGTTTTGTCTGTGTAGCCTATAAGAATAGGCCTATGTCATAACGGTTTTAATATATTCTATTCAATAACATTGTTAACTGTTTTTATTTATAGCATCTGCTGATTGTGAAAATCAATAGAGACATCAGCCTTAAACTTTGTTTTTGTCATTTGCATCAGTTAAAGTTTTTTTTTTCTTTGTGCTCGTCACTCTCAAGCATAGAAATTCGGATATTGCCGTTTGCTCTTTTATATTGTAATGATATTAATTAGGGTTTCGCTTTCACAACGAAGCACACAGCGTCTTCAGGACATGGCGGCAGCAACAATACAGCGAGAAAAGTTATGCCTTCTTTCTTTGCGTGAACATTTGGGCGTAGTTATGCAAATCTTCCCACAGAGCGACGTAGTTATGTGGGGGCGTGTTAGAATGATCCGTTTTAGGTAGGTGTGGCTGACTTAACTTTTATAAAGAATATCTCTTTGGATTTGAGACTTTAGTCTTAGCAACTTTACAGATCTTCTTTATGCACCAAGAGCTTGTAACACTCCAAAGAGAAAGGAA
>NW_015544617.1:8745-11364 GCF_001515605.1 Sinocyclocheilus anshuiensis | reverse complement strand
ATGACTGAAAATTTTACTTGAATTCGTAGTTTATTCTTACTTTTGGAAACCTAATTGTTTTATAATTACTATTATTATTATTATTATTTCTGTTGTTTATAGAAGTAGTAATTTTGATAATAGTCAATAAAAAAAAATATAACCACACACACATTTTGTCCACAGAATAATTACACATTGTTAAATAAAAAGCGTCCCCGCATGAACCTCTTCCTCCGCCAGCAGGACCTCAATTTCAGACTCAGTAAAGTTTTTTTTTTCTTTGTGCTCGTCATTCTCAAGCATCGAAATTCAGATATTGGCGTGTGCTCTTTTATATGGTAATGATATTAATTAGGGTGCGTTTACAAGGCGGAGATCTGACACCAGTCAGCTGTGCACAATTTCAAGATCATTTGCGATTTATAAATGTCACATCTTGAAGAGAGGCGTACGCACGTGTTTTTGTGCGCACGTTCGTTTTCTCTGAATCGCACTTTTGAGAAATGATCTTCCAACAAATTTAGGACGGTTTATATGCAACATTTTATAAATGAGGCCCCAGATCTCTGTGTGGAGCACTGGTTGTTGTCAGACTCCTTGTGCATACAAAAATATCACTGGATTATTACAATTAATGGCAAAAGGAATGTTTGGAAAAGTAAACGGTTATTTCCTACTGACACACTAAAGCAAAATATAGAAATACCTGGCTTAAAACCATTTTTTTGTTGGTGAAAATACTAATGGCCTAAGACTTTTGCACAGTACTGTGTGTGTGTGTGTGTGTGTGTATACTTAGTATCTTAAGTAATACTATTGTGCTGTAAAATAAAAATATGTATTTAATACAATTATTTATATAGGGTTTTATATCTTATTTATATCTTGACTGAAAGTATTAAATACTGGTTTCACTAAATAATAGTTTTGAATCAGAGATTGTGCATTCAGCCCCAAATACATAGTTTTGTGTTAGTCAGATGTGTTTGTGTGAACAGGTGGTGGTGAACGGATGTGATTATCAGCCTCAGACAGCCAGTCCCAATAAGAAACACGCCAAGGCGATGGCAGCCACGGTCGCACTGCAGGCCATGGGAGAGGTGGCAGGCGACAGTGTTCATACAGGCCCTGTGTTCACAGCGGCCACCAGCACATGATGCCAGTGCACAACACGCTCCGACACATTAGCTTGATTTCATTTCTCATGTTGTCCATTAAAGCAATATCATCTTTATATGGCATATCTGTAAGTATTTTTGTGATTTTGGTCTTTTTTTTTTTTTTCAACCTTTTCCCACTTGATTTGGTAAACTGATGGCCTTGATGACTATGTAGTTGACTAGATTTGGACCATGAAGATTTGTGTTTGATGCATTTGTTTCGAATGGCTCCATTGTTTTAAACTTGTGTCTGCTCTTGTAAATGTTTCAGGCATGCTTTAAAACTCTTTTATCTTTATAAACCTCTAAAGTTTTACCGGCCCCCAGTCCATTACATCTACTTAGGAAGTCTTCTGTTCTGTTGCTGGCAGAGAACATGTTTTTGTGATGAAACAGAATAAATGGAAAATCATGTCACTGGAAAATTATGCTCTTTATTGTTTACGGTCAGTTTCACATACACTCTTTAGAAAAATGACAAATTAAAAAGTGATTTCTGTTTGCTTTCAATTCACAAGAAGGTTAAGTAGCTTTGTAAAAATACTTAACTTATTTTAGGTCATCAGTCCGAGAATTAAATTCTAAAGCACATCATACAAACTGCAAACAAAAACATTATCTGCATGTTCTTACTTTTCAGTTTTAGCAATAATATCGTGCACCGCAGCTGTCATCTGGATCTTTATATAGTTAGGGTTTCTGCAGGTCTTAATTCACCCTTCTACAAATGAAGGCCTTAAATCAGAGAAGAGTCTTAAATGCATGAAGTCATGGCATTAAGTTTTGCATGCACTGCAAAAAAAATATATATATATTCTATATTTTTGTTTTCCAATATAAATATCTAAACGTCCTTAAATCAGGATACATTTACTTGGGATGCAAATGTAAAATGAAGTCTTGAAAAACTGAACAAAACTAAGTTTGTATGCTTAAATCAAGAGCAAATATCTATCTTTGAATGGGGAATGAAAACTTAGTTTACCTTTGAATTAAGATGATTTTTCTGAGCCCATTAGACATAAGCCCATCTGTAGATATTTGCACTGGAAAACAAGACAACACAGAGGAAGAACAGTCTTTACAGTGTGATTACAAGGTTCAGGAAAATTATTTCCATATTCTAGTATTTGAGAATTATTTTTTATAATTATTTTAGTAATGGAGATCAGCTGGAAGTTGCATTTTACATCTTTGAAATGTTGGTAATGCAATTCATTGTGCTTCCTAGACATTTACATTTAGAGAAAATATTGATGTATTTTGTTCCCTTCAATTTATTCCTTAAATTTTATGATGTTTTATTAACAAAGTTCGGGAGGAGCTCGTACAGATAATTAACCCGGCCAATTCATTATCAGCGATCACATCGTCTATCCTATCAGCTCGAGAGAACCTCTATAAATAGCCGCCTTACCTTCATTCTCTCGAAGTCTTTCAGCATCCCTCCTCCACCCCGACTCCTCACCATTAGCCC
>NW_015544617.1:0-5048 GCF_001515605.1 Sinocyclocheilus anshuiensis | reverse complement strand
TACGAAATGGACGAAATGGAATATGTGCATGAGCAATGGTTAAAGAGTTCTTCACTTTTTAATTTATTCTTCATGTTGTTATAAAGTAAGAATAGGCTAGCCTGTACGAAATGGAATATGTGCATGAGCAATGGTTAAAGAGTTCTTCACTTTTTAATTTATTCTCAAAAAAAATCATGTTGTTAAGTGAGGGCTATTTATTAAAACAATAATAGAGCTAAGCTTGCCATTTTACCATGTCCCAGATGAATCAGCAAGGAAAGAATAGGCTTTAGGAACAGGAACACAGAAAGGGACAGAAAGTGAAAGGGATGATCTAGGAACACTGCAGACAGGCCCAAAGCAGTTGAAGCTTCAGCAGTATCCCTTTACCCAATTTGGAACACAGCAGAGAGTTTTAATAAGAATCGGCTAGACAAATTTCAATGGCTTGAGTACTCAGTATTCAGAAATTCTGCATTTTGCTTTTCTTGTCAACTCTTTCGGAAGCATCATCTTTGAAACAGCAAAGGCACATTAACAAGTGCAGGTTTCTCCAACTGGAAAAGTGCTTTAGAATCATTCGGAGAGAATGAACAAAGTAGCCTTCATAAGGCTTCCATGACATGCTGGAAGAACTACAAAACAACCCAAACACATGGAGATATTACAGAACAGCTTCTTAGTGCCAGAGCAGAAGAAATAACTGAGAGACTTGAATACCTCAATTGTGTTGTTGCTGTGAGATAATTTCTGGAGAAGCAGGGGATCGCATTCTGTGAGCATGATGAACAGAGCTAGAGTCAAAATCAGGGAAACTTCCTTGAGTGCCTGAAACTTCTTACAGAGTTTGACCCATTTCTACAGCGGTACAATGCTCCATCCCATGCTGCCTACTTGTCTCACTCATAGCAAAATGAAATGATTGCAAGTATTTCAGAAGATGTCACAGAAAGCATTATAAAAGAAATGAGAAATTAAAAATTCAAACATGTATGCTCTGATGGCAGATGAGGCACGGGACAGGCACTGAACAAATGGCAGTATGTGTGCGTTGCGTTACTTCTGAGGGCAGAATCAAGGAAAGTTTCTTTGGTTTCAGCTAATTGTTTGGTTTTTAATGCACAGTCCATCACTGATGCAATAAAGAAAACACCGAAATCACATAAAATTGACCATCTTATGTGTGTTCCGCAAGCATATGACGGTGCTGCAGTCATAAGTGGAGCTGTGGGAGGCGTACATGCCCATTTCAGAGAATGTCATCCAGAAGCAGTGTACCTTTCACTGCTATGCACATCAATTAAATCTTGTGCTGTGCCATGCATGCAAGGCAATACCAGAAGCCACCAATTTTTTTGATTTACTGGAGATTCTCATCTCTAGTTAATCACCAAAAGTTTACTGAAGTTCAAAAACAGCTTGGACTACAATCATCTGAGCTGGTACAGCTGTCAACAACACATTGGGTATGTCAGGTGAAGTCTTTCAATGCTGTAATAGACCATTTCTGTGCTATTCTGCAGTGTCTTGACAAAATTTCAACACCAATGGCTGTAGCCCTCCGGTCCAGACTCCAACTTTAATACTGTCTACATGCTGCTGATGTTTCATAGACATCTTTCTATCGCTGAACCGTAGACCTGGGACAAATAGTTCAGTACAAAACAGCAGTCTACCACTCTCTTAAAGAACAACGCACATCTCAGAGTGCTACAGAGTTATATTCAAGGGCAAAGGCTTTGTGTCAGGCAAATAACATTCCAGAACCTTCTATAGGTTTTAGACGGAAACAGAAGGGGCTTGATGATTATGTGGTGGAGACAGCATGTAGGACAACCTCAGAAATCAGTTTACATGACGTCATGTGTACATTGTCCTACCTATGCCTTGACAGAATGATGCAGGAGATTGACAACCATTTCTCAGGAGTAGGAGTAGATGTCATGAAGGGTATTCAAGCCTGCCATCCAGCGTCAGACACCTTTCTTGATGAAGAATCCCTCAATATTCTTGCCACACATTATAAAATATAATTGCAGTCAGAGGAGATCCTGGTGGCAAAAATCTTATTGGACAGAAGGAAGGAGAAATAAGTAATTCCTGACATAGTGTGTTCAAGCTGCTAAATACTGACATGTTCCCCACACTGAATTCAGTATTTCAAGTAGCACTGACAATCCCAGTAAGTAGTTGCAGCTGTGAACGATGTATATATGTATATATATGTATATGTATATATATATATATATAGTGTGAGAGGTGTCATTGTTATGTGATGTGATAGCTTGTTGGAGGGGGGCAGAGAACCATCCGCACAGCAAGTGTGAGTGGTAATTGGAAGAGGAAAACAGCTCTTTTTATGAGGTTGTTTTGTTTTTATTGCACAACAACAAACATAATAATTTAGAGCACTCACGTTGCCTGTAACAGGCAGGGGGACGGGGGGAACAGACAAATAACTAAGACAGGCAGATTTCGATGCCGGCTTATCTCCGACGCTGGGCTGCAGCTGGGCTGCAGCTTCCTCATCCTTCCCAGGCAGACAGGAACTGGACACAACTGGTTTTCGGAGCGGTTTGACGGCGGCATTGAGGAGGACCGTCTTCTCTGAATACTTCATGTCAGTAGTGTCAGCCAGAGGTGGCGGTTCAGCACAACAAGGCTACCCATCGTGCGGCTAATGGATTGGGCTGTTGATTTAGTAGCTCGCGAGATCAGTGGCGTTGCGGAGCTCTTTGAAGATTTCTGGATCTGGGCCACGCTCATCCTTGCAGCACAGCAATCATGTGGAGGGATGAAGCTGCTTGGTCAGCCGCTATGAAAGCTTTCCCAGTTATGTTGCCGGTAGTGTGGCACACCTTGTTGTGGTCCACACCGAGGACTTGACTTTCAGCAATTCTGGGCAGCCACCGCTTCCTCCACAGGGGGAAGATTTAAATATTCCTGTGCGACGGCACCATCAACCGTATTGAGGAGCGCTGTTCCAGAGATGTGGGCACAAGCCAAATACGGGGCATGCCACATCTTAGATACTTCTGCGTGCACTTCAGAAAAAAAAGGGGGCTGGCCTTTAGAAGCCCGCAGTGCGACGGCAGCCAGGCTATAGGTACCACTCGTCCAGTCTGCCGCATTCTGGTTCGGCAGGAGGGGCCCACTCCATCTCAAGTTCCTCCACTACCTTGGATATAATGCGGATGGATTTCTCATCCACATGGACGGCCTCACTGTGATGCATTGCTGGAAAATCCTCCGTGGGACTGATGGCCAAATCAATCGGGTAAGATGCCGCAGTTGACACGGCCTCCTCACGTTCCTCATCCGGGGCCCCAAATGACACCAGGTCCTCGGCACCAGAAGGGGAACAGAAGCCCGCCTCGGTATACGCCACTGGGGGGGATGGGCCAGGAGAGAGGGAGGCACTTGGGCAATGCAGCAACATAAGCTCGCAACCAAACCTATTAGTTCCTACTTCAGGGTGACGCAGCTTTGTCCTTCGCGACTCAAAATCAAGGTGGCGGAGGAGGACTGCTGTGAGCTGAGGGTTGACTGCTCATTGAACAGGAGGGCTATCCGAGTCTGGAAAGACTCTAGGTTCATCTCCTCGCAGTGAGGACAGTTGGGCTCGATAATTGCGGCTTCCGCGTGGGTGCGGCCCAGGCAAAAGACGCACGACTTATGTCTGTCTGGGAACTTGATGGGTCCTGCACAGATGTTGCAAGGCTTAATTGACATCAACGATCTCACCGGAATGCTCAAAGGGGAAGAATAATCCACTTGTTCGGTAATGAATCCAAAGTGTGTAGTATGAAGAAGAAAGATTCTGAGCAAATGGCACCAAGAAACGCATTATATGGGGGGCGGTGCTGCTTCCACATTTGCGCACTTGAATGCCATTGGCTATTGCAACACAATATCGTTATTCAATCAGGCTTCATTATTTCTAGGAGAAAGGTGTTTCACCCAATGCTTCAGCTTCTGACGCAAGTCGAGAGACCAAAATTCATAGGGAACAGTGTAAATGTTACGTTGTCATTAATTGACTCCCCGATAAGGACTGCCCACTGAGGCTCATAGCTACTTTTGACTTGCATGTAAACTGCCCCAACCATCGATAAAAAGTTATAGAGTCTATACGATCCAGCCAATGAGATTAGATCTGTTGGAGCTTGGTAGTTCATTGGTGCGTGGTATTTTAGTATATCAATTTATTTGAAAATAAAAATGGACATTTAAAAATTCAAAAAAAGTTAAACTAAATTAAAAAAACAAACAAAAGGGAAATAAAACACCCCCAGCCAGCACTTAAACGGCAAGATGCAGCTGCTTCAGGTATCTGTAACTTACTATGTTTATCACTGTAACAATCTCACCATCTGTCAAAATATGATATTTGTTACCGAGACATGCCACTGTGAAGCAAAAAATATAGATTTTAAATCATGATATATATCTTATTCGTTTTTAAATGATGTGTCTGATTTGTATTTTTGATCATTTAACGGTTGTGCAGTGCAGTCTTCCTAGGACACACACACGCATTTAGAGTGATTATGACCAGTTTGGTTAGCATGGTCTGTGGCAGACTTTTCTTCATGTCAGGGAAACAATTCAGGGCAATTTTTGCTGCGACGCTCAGGGAGCAGTTGGGGGTTCGGTGCCTTGCTCAAGGGTCTCACCTCAGCTGTGGTATTGAGGGTCAGTCATGGTATTAAGGGGGTCATTCACTTCCCCCACCTACAATCCCTGCCAGTACCGAGACTCGGACCCACGACCTTTGGGTTACAAGTCCAACTCTCTAACTACTAGGCCATGACTGCTCTGACAGTGGCTTGCCGCCGGTGCCACCTACTGGCAATCATTCTAATTGTTTCTGTCATTTCATATTTCTGTATAACAAATTTTATTTTTAAAACATTCATCTCATAAGGTTATTTATGCAGTTTGTAAGTGCATTGTAAATGCATGTACAAATGCTCCTTAAAACATATAAGGGTATAGAGCCCTGCATTTTTAATTTTCCTAGGCTTTAAGTGTTTGTGTGTGTGTGTGTGTGTGTGTGTGTGTGT